>NC_056606.1:987266-1033341 GCF_018340385.1 Cyprinus carpio | reverse complement strand
TTTATAATAAAAAATAAATCTGAATTTAAAGAGAATAGAAAAAAAAAAAACAAAAATACATATAACAAAAACCAAACAAAAAAAAAAAAAAAAATCATAAAATCAAAGACAGATAGTAATACTCACAATGCTCGAAAGTAATGGATTTGAAAGCATCCAGAAAAATAAAAAATATTAAACTTAGGCCTATGTTCAACGAGTTGGAGCCCATTGCAACTTGTTAGAACATTATTACTTAGATTAGGCTACATGTAGAGGACTAACAAGTTTGACGCACAGAGTTTTGCAAGTAGGTGGTGAATTTCACAAAGAAACAGTTTAAATGTAATTAATTGGTTCACAGAAAGACAGTGATCTTATCACTAAAGAGCCTGGAAAAACACATTATGGTAAGGACACATAAGGTGTGGTGCGCAACTAGAGAAACTGATGGGGAAAGAATCTATTAGGAATAGGGCCATCCCAAAAGCAACAAGCTTACTGCTAGGGGGTGCTGGGGCGCCCTACAAAGAACCAAATGCAATGGAAGATTATTGAAATATTATTGCATGAATGCATGGAAATATTATGTCCAAGCATACTGTCCCTGCGCGAGTATGACACTGTAAATGATTTCTGCTTAATAATCCACATCATATTTGGGTGGATTTTAAAAAGGTTAAAATAGACAGAACAAAATGATAAACACAACACTTTTTTGCCGCCCATAGTTTTCAATGGAGCTGAACTCATAAGATCTAAGAATTTTTCTCATGTACACAAAAGGCCTATTTCTCGCAAATATTGTTCACAAATCTGTCTAAATCTGTGTTAGTGAAGCACTTCTTCCTTTTGCCGAGATAATCCATCCAACTCAAAGGTGTGGCATATCAAGATGACTGAATCGACCGCAGAGATAGGGCACAGGGGTGCCGTTTAAAAAAAAGGCTGGACACAATAAAGGCCACTCTCAAATGTGCAGTTTTCTCACACAGAACCAAAAAATGGCCCCACAGAGGTCACACAGTGTTCGAAGGAAGCGGGCAATTGGCAGCTGGACTGCAGGAATTGTCCACCAGAAGCTGTTTGCCCGTGAATTGAATGTTAATTTCTATGCCAGAAGCCGTCTCCAAAGGCGTATACAGAGAATTTGGGCAGATAACATCCAACCGGCCTCAACAACCGCAGGGACCACGTGTACCACAACCAGCCAAGGAACGCCACGAAAATCCCAGCAATCTCCTTCACACTCCAAGAATAGTCTTAGGGGGGGACCGCCACCTGGACAGCTGCTTGCATACAATCAGTTAATGGAGCCTACCACAACGAATTTCCTGTTACAAAATTCCACAACGTTCCGCATCGGGGTCTCAACAGTGACTGCAGTTCACATCGTCGGAACTGTAACGATTGGGCAAATGCTCACATTACTCTGGCGTCTGGCACTTTCGGAGAGGTGGTCTTGCAACGGATGAATCCCGGTTTCCACTGTACAGGGCAGAATGGCAGACAGTGTTGTATAGGCGTTGTGTCGGAAGGGTGGAGCGCGTTGGCTGATGGGCAGCATTGGGGATCGAGTGGCCCCTGTTTGCCGGTAGGGGTTATGGTATGGGCAAGGGATGTATGTTGTAGGAACAACGACCAAAGGTGCATTTTCTTAATGGCATTTTGAATACAACAGAGAATACCGTGACGAGAGTCCTGAGGGCCTACAGTGGTTGTTCATTCATCCAGACAATTCACCCTCATGTTGCATGCATGATAATGCCCGGCCCCAGTTTGCAAGAATCGGTAATACAATTCCTGGAAGCTGAAAAACAACGTCCCAGTTCTGGTCGGCCAGCCTTCTCACCACCGAAAATGTTAACTCATTTACATGTTTGGGATGCCTCTGGATCGGCATATACGGACAGCCGTCGTTCCCAGTTGCGTGCCAATAGCCCAGTAACTCTTTCAAACATACATTGATAGATAGGAAGTGGGACCAACCTTCCCCACATGCCAACAAACACCAACCTGAAAGCAATCAACTCTATGTGAAGGAGATGTGTTTCACTGCGTGAGGCAAATGGTGGGTCACACCAGATACCTGACTGGTTTCCGGAACCTCCAATTACAGTAAAACTGCACATTTTAGAGTGGCCTTTTATTGCGTCTGCTTTTGCGGCTGTGCGGGCCGATACAGGATGGCTGCCTCCGTGACATGCTCTGCAGTTGTTTTTGTTAGTTTGTTCTGTCTTTAGTTATCTTCCTGCTCAATCAGTTCCACCAAGGGACGAATTGCTGGACATTCGGCCAGACAAAAACACAAAAAAATTCTCCCTATATATTACCGGTTTTCGACTAATGCTGATGTTTGCTGGACAATTCTTTTCGGGGGGCAGCTGCGCTGATCAACACGCTTCAGACGACTCAAAGCACGGGACCGCGAGCTGGCGCTGTCTATTATGTTGTTCATCTTATACCGACCTACAGGCAGAAACGTAAAATCAGCTAAACCTGTGTGCTAAGGACTGTAAAAAGATGGACTAATGAAGCAGAGCAGGATTTACAATCTTGCTTTGACCTCACTGATTGGAGTGTTTTTGAAGCTGCTGCCACTGATCTGGGATGCCTCACAGAGACTGTAACATCTTATATCAGTTTCTGTGGAGGATATGTGTATTCCTACCAGACTCAACCAAATTATAACAATGACAAACCGTGGTTCACTGCAAAACTCAGACAGCCCTGGCCAGGCCAAAGAAGATGCTGGACAGGAAGGGGGATCACTGTCCTGTATAAACAGGCTAAATCACACACTGGAAAAGGAGATCAGAGTGGCAAAGAGGAATTATTCTGATAAAATAAGTGACTCAGTTCACTTCCAACCCACTCAGCATCAGTGTGGAAAAGTCTGAAGGAGATCACCAATTACAAGACACCATCCCCTAGCACTGAGGAGAATCAACAACTGGCAGATGATCTGAACGAGATTTACTGCAGGTTTGAAAAGAAGAACACCCATCACCTGCCCTCCAAACAAGGCAAGCGAGTAAGGGCAATTTATATTTATATAGCACATTTTGTACACAATGGTAATTCAAAGTGCTTTATATAAAAGTAAGATAATCATGAAGAAAAATAATTAAAGAACAAAGAAAAAACAAACAATTTTAAAGCTTTGGAAATTATTTAAAAGTTCACTTATTTAAAATTAATTTAAAATAGAAAATGATTTTACATAAAATAAAGTGAATACGTAAGATGCAATCAATTCGACATCGCACAGTGCTCATTCAATAAATGCACAACAGCTAAACAGACGAGTTTTTGAGTCTAGATTTAAATGTGACTAATGTTTTAGCACATCTGATCTCTTCTGGAAGCTGATTCCAACCGCGGTTACCAACATAGTAACTAAAGGCGGACTCCCCTTGTTTTGTGTGAACCCTTGGTATCGATCATAATGATCTGAGTGGTCTGTTAGGTTTATATTCAGTGAACATATCTGCAATATTTTGGTCCTAAATCACTGAGTGATTTATAAACGAGTAAAAGTACTTTAAAATCAATCCTAAATGTAACTGGAAGCCAGTGTAAGGACCTGAGAACTGGTGTGATATGCTCAGATTTTCTGTTTCTAGTCAGAATCCTGGCAGCACAGCGTTCTGGGATGAGCTGCAGCTGTCTAATGGTCTTCTTTGGGAAGGCCCGTGAGGAGACCATTACAGTAGTCCACCCTGCTGGTGATGAAGGCATAAACAAGTTTCTCCAAGTCTTGACTGGAAACAAAAACATCTAATTCTTGCAATGTTTTTAAGATGATAGTATGCTGATTTAGTTACTGCTTTGACATGACTACTGAAACTAAGGTCTGTCTCCAGAATCACACCAAGATTCCTGACTTGATTTTTAGTTGTTTGGCCCCTGGAGTCAAGGTATGCATTCACCTTGAAAAACTTCATCTTTATTTCAAATGCAATGACTTCAGTTTTTTTCCCTTGTTTAACTGAAGAAAGTTCTGGGCACATCCAACTGTTAATTTCATCAATACATTTGAAGAGGGAGTCAATGGGGCTGTAGTCATTTGGCGATAAGGCTAGGTGAATCTGTGTATCATCAGCTTAGCTGTGATAGGCAATTTGGTTCATTCTCATTATTTGACTTAGTGGGAGCATATACAGGCTAAACAAGAGCGGTACAAGAATTGAGCCTTGTGGGACTCCGCATGTCATGGACGCCCACTTAGACTTATGCTCTCCTATACTCACATAATAACCTCTCCCTTCTAAGTATGACCTGAACCATTTGAGTACCATCCCAGAAAGCCTGACCCAGTTTTCCAGTCTCTCTATTAGTATGTTATGATCGACAGTGTCAAAAGCAGCACTGAGATCTAGCAATACCAGCACTGATATTTTGCCAGAGTCAGAATTTTAAGCGAATATCATTTATTATCTTAATGAGCACTGTGTCTGTGGTGTGATGCGGACGGAAAACCAGATTGAAAATTGTCCAGGTATCTATTTGAGTTTAAGTATTTGTTCAGCTGATTAAGGACTACCTTTTCTATAATTTTGCCTATTAAAGGAAGATTAGATATTGGTCTAGAATTGCTCAAAAGGGTGTTATCAAGATTGCCCTTTTTCAGGAGGGGCTTAACAACTGCAGTTTTCAGGGAGTTTGGAAATGTCCCAGAAAGAAGTGGAGGCATTCACACTTCTAAGAGGTCTGCTTCTAAACAGTTAAGCACACTTTTGAAAAAAGATGTGAGAAGTGTGTCAAGATAGCAGGTTGACGATTTTAGGTGCTGCACTATTTCTTCCAAAATTTTGCTATCAGTTGCTTCAAAAATAGACATAGTATCTTTTTGATATTGCGCCAAATCTGTCTGACCTCGGCATTACTTGAGGAGTGCTATCGCCGGCCTGATAGGATGATCTTCGCAGAAAAGAAGGAAGCAACTCATTGCATTGCTGTACGAGAGCAGTTCACTAGGAATCTGACAGGGGGGTTTGTCCGGTCTCTCAACAGTAGCAAAAAAGAGTAACGAGTCGGTGTTTTTTTTTTTAGTTACTGTTTTATAAGAGTTTGAGAATCAATTCCTGTCTAGCTGTGGCTAGTTTTACATTAAAAGCAGGAAGGCTTGTCTTTATAGATGCTATAGTGAATTTCAAGTAGTTCGTCTATCGCGCCAAATCCGCTCGGCTTTCTTGCATTGTCTTTTCAACAGTCTTGAACTGCTGTTGATCTTCCCCCAAATGATTTCTGCTGTCTGTTTTGTTTTCCTACTGACTATTATGCAGCCATATCATCACTAAACATTCTTTACTTTTGACGTTACAGGATATCAAGGAGAATATCACACAGAGTCGGCAGAAATGAGCCTTGGTGTTGTTAAAGATATAGCCTCCATAAACAGAACACTAGTGTTCTCTTTTATGCCTCTCCTTCTGACAGAGAGAAGATCTAGATTACAGTTGGTAGCCAGCAGATCCAATCTATCAAAAGGAAAATACCAGCAAGTGATCAGATAGTGCTACGGTCCTTAATAACAGTGGATGAAATGTTTAAGATCCCCTACTGATGATTAGATCTAGAAGTGTGTCCACCTTGGTGTGTGGGGTCCATGCACAGGCGGTATCAGTTCAAAAGTTTTTAGAAACCGTTATCATTTCTTGTGTAGGTGTGTTTTCTGGATTATCTATGTTTTTTGAATAGTTAAACATCCCCTGCAATAGCAAAACAGTCAAACTCTGAGGAAAATCATTGATAAACATTTTCTGTGCCCTCTTCAACAAAGGCTGGAGAGTAATTTTGGAGGCCTGTACAGAATGATAAACAGGAATGCGTGGACCACCCCCCCCCCCCCTTTTTCAGCACAATTTCCTAGATATTCACAAGACAAGTACTGACTCAAATGACACTTGCTTTGCATGGGGAGGACATCTTTACAAAGAAAGCAGCTACACCTCCAACTCTCCTAACAGTCCTTGCAGACACTCATGAAAGTAAAGTTAGGAGGGGCTGCTTCATTTGATGGACTGTTTCCACTGCAGCTGTCTTCCACAGCCATGTTTCGTTTTAGAAACATAAAATCCAATTGTTTGATGTTAGAAAGTCATTGTATTAGAAATTATATATTTTTTTATGTGCGAATGTTTAAAAATGCTAACCTTGATGGCAGTATCTTTCTGTCTTTAACATTAATCTTAGTTTTAAGGCATAATAGGGCAGCAGCTTAGATGAGTTTGCCCCTTCGGCTTGAAAAGGCCTTGGACTTTCTATCAATCACGTTGATAAAACCTGAAATAGAGAAATCTACAGGCAACTGTTCCCCCCCCCAGATTCATTCTGAAACACTTTTCGTGAATTTTGAATATATTATTCAGAGGGGACCCGACAACAGATCACTCTGAGAGCTGCTATCCAGGTGTTTTTGGTGTTCACCTACAGCAGATGGGGGTTTTTGGGCCCTGGCGTTTGTGGCAGCGGTTCGGCAGAGCTCTCACAGGAGCAGGGCCCCCACCGGCTTTGGTGGTTGGGGGGCCCGCCGGTTTTAGTTTTTTTGTTGCTATCTGCGGTGCGTGTAGCGAATGAGTGAGAGAGTTTAGTCCCAATGACTACAGGCCTGTGGCCTCTAACGTCTGTGGGTAATGAAAGTCATTTGAAAACCTGGTGCTGGACCCCACCTGAACGACATTTCACTGGACCATTGCTTGAAATCATCTTCAGTTGTGCCTACAGAGCAAAACAGGTCTAGTGGACACGGATGCAGTAAACAGTTTGACTGCATTTATGTTCTCGCAACATCGGCAGTGTCTCACAGACTTTGTGGCAAAAATGACTATTTGCAGCATCAAATCCTTGGTATCCATGTGAAAAAAAAATTAGTGGACATCAGGACAATCCGAGGATACCGTTGCGTAATTAAAATCAAATCCAAAGTTCAGTCATGAAACTCTATTATGGTGCAGTCTGATAGGTCAAACTTATAAATGACATCATAACATGGGCCACAGCTTTTGGCTTTCTCTTCCTGTATCCACCCAGCCATGAGCTTGCTGCTGTCAACATTCAGATACTCGCCTAGTGACTTACCACACTTCAGAAACCCTCCACCTTCCCCATGCTCCGACCTGCATAGATCTGCCTACAGGAACCTGTATTTATGGTAGGGTGTGCTGGGGGTAAAAAAAATATATATTTCTCGATTTTAATCTATTTCTCAGTTTTACAAATGAGATGTTGATGTCTTAAATACAAAGGAATATCTAAGAAGACGTGTAGCCTGTTTTATTCAGTTAAATAGACCGTAAACACTTGTATGTGTGGATCCCAGTTCTCAGATATTCACAACTTCTGCTCCAGTGTGTAGTACAGAATTGTCAACAATAAGTCGTCTGTTTGGGGCGCATTGTTTAACGTGAGTGTCGGATGCTATTTAGGAACAAGGTGCAACCAACGGGCTCAGATCCTCTTAAGGTCCCCCACCCCCCCCAAATGCTGCTGGCAAAGACAAGTTTATGGCGGAATGTCATCGTGGAATCCATCCAACGATGCCCGTTGTTTGCGGTTCGAAGTCGGAATTAAAAAATCGCGCACAAATAGTATGTGAGTCTAGATCCTCTGCAACATTTGAGACCAAACTTGGGGTGGAGTATATCACACATTAACGTGAGGCTACCTGCCAAGTGGTTTTTCGGCGTGCTGTGCCACCAACAGTGGTTAAGAAGATATGAAAACTGGCTGTTTTTGCTTATAAACTTCTGAATGGTCTTTGGGTCCGATAAACTGTCTCTTCTACATATTTGGAGGAGACATGTCGATGTTGAACCATACCAATTTTCCCATATCAGCCATTCTTCTTCTTTTTCTTTTTGGTGGTGGCCAGGTTGTATAATTTTGTCGTAAATGGCTATATTTTAGGAATGCAATTGGATGTTATCTTGACGAAAAATCTGTTATGCCTCTTTGACGCCATGGCCCTTATGATACTCACTAAAGTTTGAGGCCATGAAAAAAAACCTAGAAGGAAATTTTCTAAAAATACCCTATTGTAATTGAGACGGATGTTGATCAATGATCCTTGGATGATATGCCAATAATTGGCTGAATTACTGTCCTCCATTTTGATTTATGTTGAAAAACATAATCGTTTTCGAAGCTCCTCATAGATGTTTGATCATTGTATCACCAACTTTGACTCGGATCATCTGCAGATACGCAGGCAAACAAAGTTTTAACGTTTAGCACAATTAACGGATTGCTTGAAAATGCCAAACTGCATCGAAGGCTGTATCTCTCCAAAGCTTGACTATGGCGACCAAACTTTGTGTGTGCCATTGGTACCGCCACACAGAACACACCACATTGAGTTGTAACAGCACCACCTATGGTCAAGAGTGATTAAACACTAATTAACCATTAATTATGAAAATTTCCAAAATTGCCTAATAACTTTGATTGCCATTAAGCCCATTATAATGAAAACTGCCTCTCAACATACTTCCTTGGGTCATGCCGGACAACACAATACAAACATCCAAAGGTTAAAGGGGGGAGGTGTTTTGCTTCAATTTATAACACTGTTTGTGCAGATATTTCTCAGAGGGCAGGCTTCATAGTATTATAACTTGTTTGAAGTTATTGGTTGCGTTAACTATAACATTATCCAGAGAAACAAATGTTAATGATACTATCCACCTGTGACGTTTGGAATTGCCTACTGTATACAGGCCAACCCGGGCACACCATACACTTTATTAAAGCGTTTGCTGATTTTACATCCGAGCGGTTAGTGCTGGCTGCAGATATAATAGTCTTAAAGTGGTGGTGAATTTTAATATCCATGTTGGATAATGAAAAAAGATGCATTTTGGTATTGCAGCAGTTATAGACATTCTGAACTCACTGGGGTTTTTGGTTAGACAACATGGACTCAGGCCATACTCATTGTCTCAAAATCCATACTCTAGATATTTACTCCTGTCACATGTAATGCTGTTGATGTTGTTTTGAATGATGCAGCCAAGCGATGATATCTCAGATCATTATTTAGTTTTGTTTAAACTTCATATTCGCTAAACTGTAATTCTACTTATTGTTAAAAAGTTGGTAAGAACCATCACTTCTACCACAACACGACTGCTCATTAACGAAAATAAAGCATCAACAAGTGTTGACATTCTCAAACAACAGCAGTAATGACTTTGTGAATACTTACTTCTAAAGTCGATATATAGAGATACAATTTGGAACCATGCCGCAATCAGCTACAGTAATCAATCAGACAGTGCACTATAGATCCCCTGAGGAAACAGTTCCAACTCATTCTCTACTATAGGAGAGGAAGAATTGTATAAATGTTAAAATCATCTAAACCAATAACATGTATGTTGACTAGTGGCTGGGCGGTATACGTTCATACCGAAAACGGTAGATATTTTCGTTACGATATTAATTTTAATATACCGCCATACCGAGTATTTCATATTCAACGTTCGGAGTTATGCTGCGCCGCGGCCGCGGACACGTTTCAGATGGACCCTTTACAATGTTGCACTTCTTAAGCAGCGACTGCGAGGCAGGGTGGTGAGGGTAACACAGAGTGCTCTGGTGTTACATTATAACGCCGTTTCACACTACTCCGTCGCAGTGCGTATGCGTTGTGTATGTTTTTACGCACCCATGTTAACGGGATTCCAGCGTTCATACTGCACAAGGTTACTGGTCCGTCAGTGTCGTTCAGGGAGCGGGTGCGTCTGCAGCAGTGCAGAGATCGTTTAAGTAACGAGTCTATTTTTGCTGGCGCAGGCGTGATTAAAGTGAAAGCGCATGTTCGCGGGAAAAAATTGTAACAGGATTGACACAGAAATGCAGTCATTCACAATAAATGGTACTAATTAAACTGTTTCACATTGCAAACACATGGGGTTTTGGCTTAGGTTTAAAACAAGGAAAAAAGTGCAGCCTTTTAGATGTAATAAACAAGGCCAAAACAATTATATAATTCACTTTTATGGAGGCAGGAAAAACAAAGTTCATTAAGAAACCGTGGGATTGCTTGTGATAAAGATTTAAATGCAAAAGTACGAGATGTTTCTGTCTGTGATGTTTTATTTTAACTATTTACAAGAAAAGGTAGGGCTAATTATTGTGTTTAAATGTTTTGCCGCTTGCTTGAGCAGCTTTATTATACAAAACCTAGACGTAAAAGCATGAATAATGCTGTTGTTTATATTTATTGCAGTTTCAACTAATGTCTAGAACTATGGAAAGATGTTACTGTTCTGAGCCCGTGCTAAAAGAATCACAATGCTGAAAAAACTATTATATAAAACAATGAACAAATGTTGTGTTTGTGGGCTAAACGAGACCACACGAGCGCGGGGATTACCGCCACGAAATCAGTAGCGGACTGCGCGACAGAGAGAACAGTATGTCTCGTTCCGGGGTCGATGTTGGCGAAAAGCACAATGAGTTCGTGTTGACCTGCTGCGGAGTGCAGAAACTAGTAGAACATGACACAGAACAACTTGTGCCAAAAAAAGAAAGGCGCCTGGTCGGTGTTTGGAGGGGATTTTGGTTTCCAAAACTCCGACGGTCGACCAAAAAACATTTATGCAAGTGCTGTCAGGCTAAAAGCACGTCTTGGATATCAACCCAGCAGAAACAGCATGTACACCTGATATGCATATAAAAAAAAAAAAGTACATATAAACCAGGGAAACGCGACTATAATTTAGAAAAAAAAAAACGTGATATAAATTTTTGTTCAACACGCGCCCAGCAACTATGTTAGACCCTATTCCGTTCTAAGCTCCTAAAAAGAGGTGCTTCGCAGAAGTCCTTAGATCCTCTTCTGACTATTATTAATTCCTCATTGTTACTTAGGATATGTCCCAAAACCTTCAAACTGGCGTTATTAAGCCTCTCATCAAAAAACCACAACCTTGACCCCAAAGAACTAGTTAATTATAGACCGATCTCGAATCTCACTTTTCTGTCCAAGATACTACTAGAAAAGGTAGTTAGTATCCTCACAATTATAGTCCTTTCTTAGAGAAAAAAATGGACATCGTTGTCAGGATTTCCAGTCAGGATTTAGACCGTATCATAGTACAGTATGGAGAAACTGCTCTATCCTTAGAGTTACAAATGACCTGCCTCTTATCATCTGATTCGTGGTTGTATCTTCTCTATTAGTGGCTATTGGACTCTTAGTGCTGCGTTCGACACTATTGACCAACACTATTCTTTTGTATAGACCTAGAACAAAGATTTAGAATGAATGGATAGTGCATTAGCATGGTTTAAATTGTACTTATTGACCGCCATCATTCGTAGCCGTAGCAGTGAATGAAGAGGTATCAATCGTATCACAAGTGCAGTAGGGAGTACCGCAAGGCTCAGTACTAGGGCACGTTACTCTTCACGCGTTTTACATGTACCCTTAGAAATATTATAACAGGAAACACGGGTTGTTAGCTATCTTCACTGTTATGCTGATGATACTCAGCTCTATATTTCTTCGGAAGCCCAGGGTGGAAACATACCAATTTGAAAAAACTAACGGATGCATATAGTCGATATACCAAAAAAAACTGGATGACGAGTAATTTCTTACTGCTAAATTCTGAAAAAAACAGAGGGTGTTACTTATAGGGCCTAATTTAAAACTCGCATGCTTATCTGCTGCCTAAGAACAATGTCTAACACTGTCACCTAAAGACACTTGGATTGGCCTGCTCTGTCAATTCTTCGTCATCAGTTAGGAACCTAGGTGTGCTATTGATGGCAACCTTTCCTTAGAAAGCCACGTTTCATAGCATTTGTAAAACTGCATTTTTCCATCTCAAAAATATATCTAAATTACGGCCCATACTCTCAATTTCAACTGCAGAAATGTTAAACCATGCGTTTATGACCTCAAGGTTAGACTATTGTAATGCTCTATTGGGTGGTTGTTCTGCACGCTTAGTAAACAAACTCCAGTTAGTCCAAAATGCAGCAGCTAGAGTTCTTACTAGAACCAGGAAGTATGATCTTATTAGCCCGGGTTCTGTCAAACATTGCCACTGGCTCCCTATCAAACATCGTTATAGATTTTAAAATCTTGCCTAATTACTTATAAAGCCTAAATGGGTTAGCACCTCAGTATTTGAACAAGCTCTTGTTACATTATAGTCCTCCACGTCCGCTCGGGGTGTCTTTCAAAATTCTGGCAATTTGATAATACCTAGAATATCAAAGTCAACTTCGGGCGGCAAGATCCTTCTCCTATTTAGCGCCCACCCCCAAACTCTGGACATAAACCTACCTAACATTGTTCGCGGGAGGCAGACACCACTCTTGCAGTTTAAATCTAGATTAAAGACCCATCTCTTTTAACCTGGCTTACACATAATATACTAATACACTTCTAATACCAAAATCCATTAAAGGATTTTTAGGCTGCATTAATTAGGTAAACCGGAACCTGGAAACACTTCCCATAACACCCGATGTACTTGCTACATGAGTGTTAGAAGAAGTGGCACTCTACGCTCCATAGCCGCTGGTAGTCTGTTTCTCGTCTTATTACCGAGGTCACCTTAGCCACCAGATCCAGTCTGTATCCAAGTCAGAGGGTCACTGCAGTCACCCGGATCCAGTACGTATCCAGCCCAGATGGTGGATCAGCACCTAGAAAGGACCTCTACAGCCCTGAAAGACAGCGGAGACCAGGACTATGAGCCCCAGAGACAGATCCCCTGTAAAGACCTTGTCTCAGACGACCACATGAGCCCCAGAGACAGATCCCCTGTTGATTTCTTCTGCACAATCTGACTTTGCTGCAGCCTGGACTTGAACTGCGGGTTTCGTCTGGTCAGAGGAGAACTGGCCCCCGACTGAGCCTGGTTTCTCACAAGGTTTTTTCTCCATTCTGTCACTGATGGAGTTTTGGTTCCTTGCCGCTGTCGCCTCTGGCTTGCTTAGTTGGGGGACACTTCATTTTACAGCGATATCGTTTGATTTGATTGCAAATTATTGCACAGATACTATTTAAACTGAACTGAGCTGCATGATGACATCACTGAATTCAATGATGAACTGCCTTAACTATCATTTTGCATTAATTGACACACTGTTTTCCTAATTAATGTTGTTCAGTTGCTTTGATGCAATCTTTTTTGTTTAGTGTTATATATATAATGGTGGTTTGTTTTGTTGAAAAATTTATATTTATGTAATTGTGGGTTGACTTGACAAATCTACACAACTGAAAGTGAAAGGTTAGAATTGTCAATGGCACACTAAAATTTTCTCATGCTTTTCTTCAAGCACCAGATCATCATCAGACTGTGCTGACAAAAAGTTATGGATTTCATGTTGATAGACAAAACTGTTTTGTATCGCGCCGCAACAAAATTTGAGGCCATAATGCCAGATTATGTCTGTGGCTGTATCTCTGCAAAGCTTTGATATATTGACACCAAACTTTGTGTGTGCTAATGTTACCTTACACAGAACACATCGATTTGATAACAGCAACACCTATTGGTCAAAAGTGATAAGCCATTAAATCATATTACCAGAAGTTATGTTTATGATTTTTCAGTCATTTTGCTTCAAATCATCCTGAACTTACTTGAATTACTCATTGTTGCAGTTGGTCTGATGCTCCATGTCATGCTTAGCTCCTTATTTTGCTTTTGGAGTGCTTGGCCCCTTAATTGCTGCTTGCAGCTATATTTATAATTATTACTGTTCTTCAATGTTTAATTTATGTTTGAATAATTCGGTCAAGTTTTTTGACAGTCAGCATTGAAGTAGAAATTTTATTATGTAATTGTAACTTAATTATTTTTAAAAACTTCATAAAGTGTAATTTAAGTGGTTGTACACAAATCAATTAATCTTGACCTTCAATATTTGTAGTAATGTAGTACCAACCGACTCTCAACTGACAGCATTAGTTAAGAGATTTTTTTTCATGGGAAGATTTGGTATTTACTGTTCCTGATATAATCCAAAATAATCAATATTGAATCAAATCACACTCGAACTGGTAATCAACGTGAAATCATATCGCAAGCTTTTGAATGAGAATCTAACCAAATTGTGTGAAATTTGTGTCAAAACCTAGCCCTACTATATGGAGTTTATTTCATATATGTTATATTGTGCAGCAGTAGCATTTCTTACATGCTTACAGCAGCATGTTGTGGATGTGTTGGCAGCAGCCAGCGCGTACAAGATCTATTTTGCCAAGACCAAACACATTAACATCATGTACATTACCATGCCAATCCCTCTGGAGAGTTGTCATGATATAACTAACTGTTAACTTTCAGAAAACACTCAAGACTGATGAAGAAAATTGAAGCATGCCATCAAGCCATTGTGTCTGTTTTTCCAAGTGGACTTCTATCACGTCTCTGCTTGGAGTTGATATTATGTGTGTGTGTGTGTGTGTGTGTGTAGATGAGGCTCATGTGGAGGATGTGAGGATGCGGTCCTGTGAGCGTCTGCTGTGGGACGAGCCACTTGCAGATCTCCCTGGCTGATGGAGGCCGAGCCGTTCACCCCTCCCTCCAGACGGGGGGGGTCCTGTGGCAAGCGCCAGCATGACCCTGGAGCAGAAGACCACCTTTGCCTTCGTCATCTTCCTCTTCGTCTTCCTCTGCATTCTGATTGTGCGCTGCTTCCGCATCCTGCTGGACCCCTACCGCAGCATGCCCACCTCCACCTGGGCAGACGGTCCTGGACGGCCTCGAGAAGGGGCCAGTTTGATTACACGCTGGCATAGAGACACACACACACACACACACTGACTCACACACACATGCTCCCACAGAGTGCTGGGCATCCTGAAGTCATACACAAACATGTGTAGAAATACATCAAGAATACATTAATTCTGCATATGACAGGCAGCTCCGTCAACAAGCTTGTGAAGACTATAACACAGAACACACAGCACGCTGTGCTCACTGCCATCCACATACACTTCACACTCCTCTTGTTTGAGAAGATGACGTGGTGCAGTGCTTTTTATTCCAGGCCAAATGGATCTTGAGCTCTTATTAGCTGCCAAGTACAAATCTCTAGAAGAGAAGCTCTTTCTAAGACTGTTTATAAGCACTTCATATGACGCTTTTGTCGAAATAGCCTTAAAAAAACTTGCACTGTGATCAGCCATCGTCAAAGTTTACATGATTCATTACTGGCAATTACTGCAGTGCTTCTGGTCACATCCTCTCCTTTTTTTTTAGAAAGCTGGAGGTGATATGAATACGCAGTTTAGGATAGGCTGTTAGATGAGCTGTGATTTTCATTGGTGTGTGCAATATGTGGCTCACGTTCACAGGTTCTGTATGTCTAAAAAAAGCTCATTGATGGTAGGAACGCAGGATCTGTCAGCCTTAGCACGATAAATACTCTTAGATAACGTCTCTACTTGTATATTCGTAGGCTGCCATCAGGAGAAGAATTGTAAACATGAAATCTCATGACCCCATTTGAGCCTTGAGCCGAACGCTAATCTTGAAAATCCATGGTTTTTGAAAGCCGATAGTCACACAGAGATAACAATGTGAACGTTCCTCTGCCCCGTCGATCATCATCTCACAGATGATTGTGAAGATTTGTGTTGCACTACTTCATTGTACCTGCTGTCACTGTGAAAAAGCTGACAAGCTTTAGAGCACTTAGTAAAGGACGTATATTCAAACACAAAATTATTCTGAATTATGATGCTTTGTTTTAAAGTGTCACAACCTCATTTATGATTCAGAGATAATTAATTAAAACATTTCCAAAGCAGTATAATTGTCATTTTCCTGTTTTAATGTCATCAGAGTACCTGTGCACCATTGCTAAGATATATTTCAGTCTTTAAGTCATATTAATGAGTAGTTTAAATAGATTGGTGCAGGGGTGAGGTATTTTTTTACATTTTCGCATTTTAAGTCGGCTTTGTGTTAAATGACTTAAGGTCTGCGGTGAAAGCTGAAGATACTCTCATGTTTTATTCTACAACATAAAATGCATTGGTAATGAGATTTTTCAAAGCTTTTACCTGTCTTGAAAAAGGTGGTTGCTAATAAGTGTCTAAATGGGACTACAGAGGTTGTCTGGGATTTTAAAGGGGTCATATGATGCGATTTCAAGTTTTCCTTTCTCTTTGGAGTGTTACAAGCTCTTGGTGAATAAAGAAGATCTGTAAAGTTGCAAAGACTAAAGTCTCAAACCCAAAGAGATATTCTTTATAAAAGTTAAGACTCGGCCACGCCCCCCTGAAACGCCTCATTTAAACATGCCCCTACATGTCTACGTTACTATGTGGGAAGATTTGCATAACGCCGCCCAAATGTGCACGCAAAGAAAAAGAAGGCGTAACCTTTGATTGTCGCTGTTGCTGCCTGCCGGCGCCATGTTTGGGGAGACGCTGTTTCATTGTGAAAGTACAAAAGTGCGAAAATACTTTGTTTTGGCCTTTCCAAAAAGAGAACACAATTAGAAAATCAGTGGTTACATTGTATTTACAACACTGTTCCAGATCAGTTCAAACCCCAGGGCCAGCGCTCCCGCACACGCAACATCACGCACTGCGCGTAGGGCACCAAGTGCTTGGGGGGGCACAAAAAAATCTGGGTCGTGAAAAAAATCATCACAATAGGCTACTAGTATAAATAAACAAATAAAATATTTCTAAAAGCATGTTAATATACAAAAGCAATACACAAAAGTAATATAGGCCTAGACAAATTAGTCGAGAGAAAAAGGTGAATCTCTGTGCCAGTCTCCCTCTGGTGCCCCCCCTTCCCCACCTCCCAGTGGTCTGTTCGATTATGCCTCAATCAATGTCAAAATTTGGCAGACATCTCCGACCTCAGACATGGCCTCGAAAAGGCACCAAGAGTCGGGGGGCGGAAAAAATAAGTGACAGCGGGATGATGCTCGCGCGTCGTTTGCAAGGTAAGACAAGTTTTTAAATAAAAATGTTAGTTTTGTAGCCCTTGCGTGTAGTAAGTATGCATGTCCAGGGGCGTCGGCGCGTCCGCGTCGTAGTAGTGCAAAAGATCCGGGGCTTTTTTAGCCCTGCATGTTGAGTCTTTTATTTTAACAGGGTCCGGGGAAATTGTGAAACTTGGGCTGTTAAAGATGCAGTTTGGTTGTTTGAGAAGGAAAGGAAGGCCAATCGTTGGGTCCTCATCGTCATATTTGAATGACAAATAAAGCTAATTTTCCCCGTACGTTACAGATGTGTCACGTGTGCATATAGCTATTAGTGCAGAACGTTCCCTCGTTGTCATTTCTTCGCTTCAATACAATGTCTATCTGCCTCAGTCTGAACTTTAGCAAAAAAAACCCTGCAACTGAAAAGCTGATGTGATCAGCTGGGGCAGGAACGTTTAAGTGGTCTGGCTGTCCATCAGCATCCAATGGGGACGTTGGGCTCAGAAACTGTCATATATGATGACCTGATAGCTGATTTTTGCAGCTAGGAATGTAGGCGTGTGCCTCTGTAGGGCCTCTTGACAACTGATGGTAAGTGAAAATGTTTAATATAGTTCTATAGAATAGCAGAATGGTCTCTTTATAGAGATGTTTCCCTCTGTTGAGTAATTTCAACTGGCTAGCGCCGGCCCTGGTTCAACCCAAATATTCGAGTGTGTGCAGCATATTTTATGGAGGACTGTTTCCTGATCCTGGGAGAGAAGACTACAGTGTTCTGACTCACAGTCTGTAAGTGTTTACATATTTAAAAGGATTTGTCACTGATGATTCAAAACAACCATATTTGAGCAGTGTAGAGCGGCGGTTCTCAATTTCCACACAGCCCCTTGCACCCCCTGCTCTGCACATTCTGTATGTTTCTCTTTTCGCTTCAGACGTTTGTTCTATTTGAAGTTAAGTTCCCTATGAAGTGGACATCATGTATATGTTCCATTCAAAGTGCATTGAAGTTTGTGAGACGTTAATTTAAATTGTATTTATTTACATTATTTTTCTTCTCTACCCTTAAGTCTACCAGGGGGTGGGATGGGGTTGGGATGGGTTCTAAATTTTGTACAGTTGCTTCTTTGCTTGATACTACTGTTCACAGAAGAAAAAAAATTCAATAAACAGTTGTTAACAAAAAAAAAAAAATTTTATTTATTTACAGAGGTATATGATGTCACACTTGTCCGTGTGTGAAGATGTTGTGCAGCACAAATCCGTGAATGAATGTTGAAAGTGAAGTGAAAGTCGTGACATTTGTCAAGTATGGTAACCTATACTCGAAATTGGTGCTCTGCATTTAACCCATCCAAGTGCACACACACAGCAGTGAGAAGTGAACACACACACACATCGTGAACACACACCCGGAGCAGTGGGCAGCTATATATCCAGCGCCCGGGGAGCAACTGGGGGTTTAGTGCCTTGCTCAAGGGCACTTCAGTCATGAGTATTGAGGGAGGAAGAGAGCGCCATTCATTCATTCCCTCCCACCTACAACTCCTGCCAGCACCGAGACTCAAACCTGCAACCTTCTGGTTACAAGTCCAATTCTCTAACCATTAGGCCAACAGCTGCCCCCTGTGGCCTAATGGTTTTGAAAGTGAAATAAACTTCAACAGATTTCCCCTGCTCAGGGAGTAGGGAGCAAATGAACACTGTGTAGGGAGCATGTCAATGGGAACACAGTTCATGCACGGAGCTCACTTCTAACGAGCTGATTATTTGAATCAGGTGTGTGTTAACAAAAGAGACATGCAAAATATGAAGAGCTGGGCGAAGCGAGGACTGGAATTGAGAATCGCTGGTGTTAGAGTGGCGGTTTGTTGTTTTGTCGTTTCTCTGATCACAAATGCAGACATGGTTTTTATGTTTATGCGCAATGCAATGCGTAAAAACACAGTATAAGTCATTATAATCCGTAATTTTGTTCCCACTTGAATGCAACAAATGGCTCGTTTGTAATGGGTTTTATTGTTTTTTCTTTTAGCGCCAGTTTTCTGACTGGGACATGCATCACAGTATAGGAGGGATGCAACATTTCCATCACAGGCTTGAGGTTTTCGGCCAATCACAACACACTGGATAGCTGGGCCAATCAGAGCACCCCTGGCTTTTTCAGACTGATGAGCTTTGTAAAAAAAAAAAACACGTTTCAGAAAGGCAGGGCATAGAGGAGAAAATAATTTGATTTTTGAACCTTAAATGGCATAAACACATTTCATTACACCAAATACACAAAATAATGTTCTTTTTAGCAAAATCATATGACCCCTGGTAAAATCATCCACTCACTAGTTGCTTTCACAGCAACAGTGTTTATAATCATAAAACAAACTCAAAAACTCTCAGAGAAAATGTATTTAAATAAAGTTGTTGAAGCTGAATGGAGTTGACCATGGTGTAATTAGTTTATAGCCTTCATTAAGCGTTATATTTCTGCTGAATGTATTTAGAAAATTCACAAAAGTTGTGTGTATTTAATCATAACTATTCTTTCATGAATCATGCTCTCATTATAGTAACATCTGCTTAACAATGTCTTCTTTTTAGCCTATAAGTTTGTCTGCAGGGTGAGTTTAATGTAACGGTATTCATGAGGAAAGCTCTGCTGTAAATGGGTCTAATTAACCAATCAAGTAGAAGCCATGAAGACCCCAGACCCCAGTGTCCTTTCTAAGTCTGGTTGAAATGTCAAACAGGAGCATCTCTCCAGGAGTGGTAAACCTAGGCATCGCTGTACAAAAACAAGTTCCTTCATTAGAGGGCATTACTTTTTGCTGCTGTTCAAAATTATTTTGAACCTGGAAAGAATGAATGAATGCATTTATATAGCGCTTTTTATTGTGTATTGCTTTACACCCAAAGTGCTTTACAATCATGTTGGGGGGTCTCTCCTCATCCACTACCAGTGTGCAGCATCCACCTGGATGATGCGACGGCAGCCACAGGACAACAGTGCTGTCACGTGTGCACTACTCTGGAGGAGCACGGAACAAGGAGACATTAGACATTCACAGACATTACCAATACACGTCTTCATGCTACACAACATCCAACTGGTGGGGCGGGTGGGCGCTCTGGAGGTCCCTCAGGACAGACACGGACTGGTGGGCCTCCAGAGTGGTACCTGTTCGAGACTCGGGAGGCCATGGTGGAGCAAATAGTTCAGGATGCCATAGCAGAGCCACCTCTGAGGCTGTTGCCCGAGTCCCTGCCCCGGCTTCTACAGCTGGATCCTTACTGCTACCCCAGCAAATACTTGGGGATGCTGACGGGTTCCAAGGCCATCCATGGGCCTTGACAGGGGACTGGAGCCCTTGAGGATCTGGAGTTCTTAACTGGGAATCAACAGCCCTCCCTGGTCTTAATTGGGGATCTGAAGCCCTCCCTGGGCTTTACAGGGGGTCAGGGAAGCGCATACGAGGTGCTGGCACTGGAGGGTGCTCTGGGGCTGGAGCCGACACTGGAGCGAGCTCTGGGGCTGGAGCTGACACTGGAGCAGAGAGAGAATCAAGTGGTTGGGGATTATTAGGATACCATGATAGACAAGGGCCAATGGTGATACATGGACAACAAAACTCAGATTTTAATACGATTAAGACAATACTCTGATTAAGAATCTACCATGTAAATAGAGATTTTTGATCACCTTAATCCGACTAAAGTCATAATCGAAATAAACACTAATCGAATTAAGACATCTGGAGTATTCCAATTTTAGTTGCATTACTGAAGTGCAGAATAGACACGTAAACACCTTTGTGATAAAGCGAGAACCACCACTCGCTAGGAGACGTGGGGAATGTCCGTAAAAGATGTTAAATGATGGCTCAGCCCGCAATAGCACTTATGTGCAAGTGAAATTTATTTACAGTGCCAAAAAATAAATACAGTCCAATAGTGAAAAAAAATATATATACAGGTGCACAAAGTACCAAAGAAACAACAAACAGAAAAATATAAGAGGGAATAATCCAAAATGAGAAAAAAAAAATCAATATACCGGTAAGTATCTACAACATACAGGAGTTGGACAGATCGCTTGCGGCACCACAGTTGCACTCTCGCTCCGACTTGGTAAACAAGTGATGAGTTTCTTCTTCTTCTTCTTGCTTTTTTAACGGCGGATCGCAGACAAATATGTGCATTACCGCCACCTTTTTTTGAAATGGACCATAGACACTTCCTATTCTATAACCCTTTCAACCAACATAAAATTCTCCTTATTTACCCGCACCGAGGCTTCATAGAGTTTCATCCGGCGCTGCGTGTTCAGCTCCTCCGTCCACTCTCAGCCCCCATGACAGAGAAGGGAAAAAAAAAACAAAACAAAAAAAACAAACCTTAAATAAACCCTTCCTCATTTAAATTCGCTTATTTAACCCCAGTATTTCCCATATATTCTACCATTAAATTTATTATACTCCTATCTGACTTTAATACATTTTTAATTGTAAACTTTAACTCCTATATTATTTAATTCCTTCTTCAACTCTTTCCTTTCTACCTTATATCTCCTGCAGTGCATTACTACATGCTCAACTGTTTCACTAACTTCACATGCCTCACATAAACCTGTTGGATTCTTACCTATTAAATGCAATGTACTATTCAATCTTGTATGCCCCAATCTTAATCTTGTAATCATATTCTCCTCATATCTACTCCTACCTTTTATTCTTCCTTTACCCACTATTGACTGTTTTTTGATGCATATGTCTACCGTTTTTATTTCATTATCCCAATATTGCTGCCATATTTTCAGAATATTCCTTTTAATAATTGACTTAATTTCTGACCTACTATATAAAATCTGTATATCTACTATTTCTCGTTCTATTGCCTTTTTTGCTAATGCATCAGCCTCCTCATTACCTCTCAACCCAATATGAGCTGGAACCCCACAAAAACTGTACCTCTAAACTAGCTTGTTTGATTGAATGTAATTCTTGAATTATCTGTATTACCATATCCTGTCTTGTTACTGATTTCATCTCCTTCAAACTTATTAGAGCTGAACTACAATCTGAACATATTACTGCCTTGGCTATTTTAACTTCCCTAATCCACCTTATTGCCATAATTATTGCATACATCTCTCCAGTATACACCGATAAACAATCTGTTATCCTTTTATTTTTATACACTTTAACCTTTGGAATAATGAATGCAGAACCCACATGATCAGTTTTTGAATCTTTTGATGCATCTGTAAAAATGTGCATATATTCCCCATATCTTGACCCAATATATTCCCTTACATTATATACTTCTGTTTCATATGAACCTTCCTTTTGTCTTTTTTTCTAATAAACTTAAATCTACTTCTGGTTGGGGCATAACCCATAATGGTACTGGAGATAAAGGAATTATTGGAGCACATCCAACCTCCTCCAATCTCATATCTCTAACTAATTTCCCCACCCAACTCCAACCAAAACTATTACACTTTCTCTTCTCATGTTCCCAACTAGGACTCAATACTTTTCTTGTTGGATGATCCTCTCTCTGTCCTTTCAAATTTGCCCAGTAAGATGCCATTAATTGCTGTCTTCTTATCTGCAAAGGCATTTCACCCATCTCTACCTGAAGAGCCGAAACTGGAGAAGTAGAATATGCTCCGCAGCAAATTCTTAGTGCTTGAGATTGAATTCTTTCTACTTTTTTCTATTTTAATCAAATGAGATTTATTTGCAGAACCATATACCATACAACCATAATCCATTATAAGATCTTATCATAGATATATATATAGTTTTTAAAGCCAATCTATCTGCTCCCCATTCCTGACCTGAAATACATCTCATTACATTCACAACTCGCTTACATCTTCCCACCATTTTTTCAATATGCGCTCTCCAATTTAATCTATTATCAAACCAAACTCCTAAAAATCTTACTGTTCTTACACGCTCTAATTCTTTTTTATATAATTTTAACTTAACATCCATATTACTCCTCATTTTAGTAAAAAACTATTACTTTTGTCTTTTCCACTGAAAACTTAAAACCATTTTCTCCTGACCACTTTTCTACTTCATTTAGCACATATTGCATTTTCTTTAGGTTATACTCTATATTCTTTCCTCTAAACCAGATAGCCCCATCATCAGCAAACAATGATTTCCCCCATACTTCTATCAATCCTTGAAAAAACATCATTAATCATGATAATAAATAAAAGTGGACTTATTACACTGCCCTGAGGTGTACCATTATCAATTATTCCACTTGAAGATATAGCTCCACCGATCTTTACTCTAATACTTCTTCCAATTAAAAACTCTTTAATCCAATTGTACATTCTTCCTTTTATACTCATCTTCTGTAACTTTATTAGTAATCCCTCTTTCCACAACATGTCATAGGCTTTTTCTATATCAAAGAAAACAGCAATGACACTTTCCTTATTTATAAATGCCTTTCTTATTTCATCTTCTAGTAATACTACTGAATCCATAGTCCCTCTACCACACCTGAACCCACTTTTGATAAGAAGAAAACCAGTTCATTTTTTCCAGATGATAAATCAATCTATCAGTTAACATTCTCTCCATTACCTTACATAAATGAGAAGTTAAAGCTATTGGACGATAATTTAATAGGATTACTTGGATCTTTCCCAGGCTTTTTAATAGGTATAATTAGTGCTTCCTTCCAACTTTGGGGAATTATACCTTCCATCCCTATTCTATTATAAAATGTTAAAACCACTTCCATAGAAAATTTCACTAAAATAATGCTTCATCATACAGTAACTAATTCCATCCATTCCTGTAGTAGATTGTTTCATTCTTCTTACTGCATTCTTTAACTCACCTCATAGAAAATAATACATCTAACAAATTATCTTCAGCCTCTTTTTTCTTCTTTATTTCAGGATTTTCCTTCATCACAACCTCTCTCATTTTCTTACTCTGTTCAGTCAAATTTTCTGAGCTATTTACTTTAATAAATGCCTTTAAAAACATTTCCACTTTATCGCCATCCTCCACAGCTATTTCTCCCTCCCCTACTTAAAACTGGATATCCATTACTCTTTTGAATCCCTTTCATTTTCTTAATCATGCCCCATACCTCCTCTACTGGTGTATTCTTCCCTATATCATCACAATAAGCCATCCAATACTCTTTCTTAGCTTTCCTTTACAATCTTCCTTACCTCAGCTTGTGCTTTTTTATACTCTATTAAATCTTGGAAATTATGTGTTTTTTCTTAACTATGCTAAATGCTTTCCTTTTCCTTCTTATTGCACTTGCACATTCTTCATTCCACCCACGGAACTATCTTATTCTTCCTACCTCCTTTCCTCTTTGGGTATACATTTATTTGCTGCTGCTTGAATGGCATAAACAATATCATCACTTATCATTTCTACAGATCTATCTGATTCTATTATAATATTCTTTAATCCCTCTTCACACAGACTCATGAATTCTTCCCAATTCGCTTTATCAAACCCCCATCTACCAATATTTCCTTGATTCACCTTACTTCCTCTCACATTTACATTAACATATATCATTATTGAAGTGATGAGTTTTAATCTGGCCTGCCCTTATATAGGCCAGACTCCACCCCCTTCACATGGGACTTCTCAAATGGGTAATAACAGACTGTAAAAACCCCACTACTTCAGGCATTTCTACTTCTTTTACACAAATAATTATAATACTAAACACAAACTCAAAACACATAATCAACAAATAAAACATTAAACACAAAAAAATAATACATTAAACCATTTAATTCATATACACACAAAAACAAGGTACCCCCTACTAATATAAAATAATGGTTTGGCCGGTTTCCGGTGCGCTGCGGCAGCGCGGCGCAGTCAGTGACGTCATAACTGATCGCCGCTCGATTGCTCTGTTTGGCAGCGTCTCACACCGGAACACCGACCATCGCACGCCCCAATTCAATATAACAAACACTGACGAGACAAGACAAACATCAAACAACGTGCAGTGTGAGTGTGTAAAAATGTCCGGGGTTATGAATATTGACAGATGTGGAGGGGAAGATGAAATAATGTCCAATGCATATGTGCCATCGGGACCGCGTGTGCACCCGCGCTGCCGACGGCAGAACAGCAGGAGGGAAATGAGCGTGAGTTATTACAAAGGTAAGTATTTCTGCTTAAGTGTAAGTGTGTGTGTGTGTGTGTGCGTGTGCGTGCCAGTGTTGCCCAGCAGTGACAATTAGGTCAGCTTTGTCACAACCTTAATCACATTATTACCATCGTGTGGGACTTTTCGCCGCATTTTGTGACAGGATACACACACGACAGTGCTCAACCGTTTGACGGCAAATAAAAGAGCTTCAGCACAGCCATTGTCTATATGCACGTACAAATAATTAACTGCAATTGAAGCTTTAATAAAATTAAAAGTGAAACACCCAAAACTGTACATAAATTTTTGGAGGGGACTTCAGATGGTGTCACATGGGAACGTAATGACATTTGTCATTAATCGAAATATGTACAGGTCCTTCTCAAAAAATTAGCATATTGTGAAAAAGTTCATTATTTTCCATAATGTAATGATAAAAAATTAAACTTTCATATATTTTAGATTCATTGCACACCAACTGAAATATTTCAGGTCTTTTATTGTTTTAATACTGATGATTTTGGCATACAGCTCATGAAAACCCAAAATTCCTATCTCAAAAAAATTAGCATATCATGAAAAGGTTCTCTAAACAAGCTATTAACCGAATCATCTGAATCAACTAATTAACTCTAAACACCTGCAAAAGATTCCTGAGGTTTTTTAAAAACTCCCAGCCTGGTTCATTACTCAAACCGCCAATCATGGGTAAGACTGCAGACCTGACTGCTGTCCAGAAGGCCATCATTGACACCCTCAAGCGAGAGGGTAAGACACAGAAAGACATTTCTGAACAAAATAGGCTGTTCCCAGAGTGCTGTATCAAGGCACCTCAGTGGGAAGTCTGGTGGAAGGAAAAAGTGTGGCAAAAAACGCTGCACAACGAGAAGAGGTGACCGGACCCTGAGGAAGATTGTGGAGAAGGACCGATTCCAGACCTTGGGGGACCTGCGGAAGCAGTGGACTGAGTCTGGAGTAGAAACATCCAGAGCCACCGTGCACAGGCGTGTGCTTTTGAACCAGAAACAGCGGCAGAAGCGCCTGACCTGGGCTGCAGAGAAGCAGCACTGGACTGTTGCTCAGTGGTCCAAAGTACTTTTTTGGATGAAAGCAAATTTTGCATGTCATTCGGAAATCAAGGTGCCAGAGTCTGGAGGAAGACTGGGGAGAAGGAAATGCCAAAATGCCTGAAGTCCAGTGTCAAGTACCCACAGTCAGTGATGGTCTGGGTGCCATGTCAGCTGCTGGTGTTGGTCCACTGTGTTTTATCAAGGGCAGGGTCAATGCAGCTAGCTATCAGGAGATTTTGGAGCACTTCATGCTTCCATCTGCTGAAAAGCTTTATGGAGATGAAAGATTTCATTTTTTTCAGCACGACCTGACCAGTGCCAAAACCACTGGTAAATGGTTTACTGACCATGGTATTACTGTGCTCAATTGGCCTGCCAACTCTCCTGACCTGAACCCCATAGAGAATCTGTGGGATATTGTGAAGAGAAAGTTGAGAGACGCAAGACCCAACACTCTGGATGAGCTTAAGGCCGCTATCGAAGCATCCTGGGCCCCCATAACACCTCAGCAGTGCCACAGGCTGATTGCCTCCATGCCACGCCGCATTGAAGCAGTCATTCTGCAAAAGGATTCCCGACCAAGTATTGAGTGCATAACTGAACATAATTATTTGAAGGTTGACTTTTTTTTGTATTAAAAACACTTTTTCTTTTATTGGTCGGATGAAATATGCTAATTTTTTGAGATAGGAATTTTGGGTTTTCATGAGCTGTATGCCAAAATCATCAGTATTAAAAACAATAAAAGACCTGAAATATTTCAGTTGGTGTGCAATGAATCTAAAATATATGAAAGTTTAATTTTTATCATTACATTATGGAAAATAATGAACTTTTTCACAATATGCTAATTTTTTGAGAAGGACCTGTACTATAACATGTAAAATGGGAACATGAAAGGAATATTCTAAAACCAACTCATGTTAACACCATAATCATAATATTGGCTTATTTAGAATAAAGTAAATAATTAGATTACTGATGTTCATGTAATCTTAGATATTGTCAGACCCAAATAATTATAACAGGTGACATGATTAAGAATTGTTTCCCCAATTGTAAAATTTTAATTTTTGTCAGCAAGGTGAGGCTTTTTCTGAAGGATCATTATTTTTAGACTTCTCCATGTCTATCGCTACTGTACTTTTCTACTCTCTCTACATGCCAAGGTCACAGCTTCTCTAGTTTTGACTCTGTTGGCCCCACAGTGGTTGATGAGATAATCAGGCTGTTTAATTCCTCTACTAGTCTTCTTGACCCTGCACCTACCTCTTTACTGAAGAATTGCTTGACTGCTTTGTCACTACCCATCACTCATTTCATTAATAGGTCAATGCCATCTGGAATGGTACCATCTAAGCTTAAGATGCTGTCACCCTGGTTCTTAAAAAGCATGGTCTCGATCCTTCTTCCTTAAATAGCAATAGGCCTGTTTCAAACTTATCTTTTCTCTCTAAGATATTAGAAAAAGTTGTTGCCTCACAGTTACAGGCCTAATTAACAGCACACAACCTCAATTGCCATTGAGAGCATAAGTTGTAATTTAAATATATTTTTGAGATGGAAAAGTGAGGTTTTACAAATGCTAGAAATGCTAGCAAATGCTGGCAAATAGCACACCTAGGTTCCTAACTGATGACGAAGAATTGACAAAGCAGCCATCAAGTATTAGACAGTGTTCTAGGTCATTATATGCGGAGGTTTTTGGTCCTATAATTAACACCTCTTGTTTTTTTGTTTGTTTTCAGAATTTAACAGTAAGAAAAATTACTAGTGATCCAGTTTTTAATATCAACTATGCATTCCGTGAGTTTTGCAAATTGGTATGTTTCATCAAGCCACAAAGAAATATAGAGCTGAGTATCATCAGCATAACAGTTAAAGTTAAAGCCATGTTTCCTAATAATATCTCCCAAGGGTAACATGTAGACCGTGAAAAGTAATGGTCCTAGTACTGAGCCTTGAGGTACTCCACACTGCACAGTAAAATAATGAGTGTTAAATTAACACTGTTCAGAGCATATATGGTCCCAATCGACAAAATATTATTATTATTTTTTATTTTTTTTCTGATTCTGATTCTGAAGAGTGTTAAAGTAACACTGGAGCAGTGTTAAAGTTAATGAGATAATTATGTGAGTAATTAAGTGCTGATTGAGCATTAGTGATGAATACCTGATGATAACAAGCAGAATAACTGAAAGAAAAGAGAAGCACAAGAACTACAACTGAATTCAGCCACATCCTTTTCCTCAGGATTTTACTGTGTGTACTTGTGATTGATATAATACCTCTTTATTCAATGGTGCAAATTGATGTTGGTCAAATAAGTACGATTTGAACCTTGCCAATGCACTTCCACTAATGCCAACATAGTTTTCTAGTCTGTTCAAAAGAATGTTAGGAGTCTATAGTGTCATGCGGCACTAAGATCCAGTAGCACTAATAGAACGATACAACCACGATCAGATGATAAGAGCAGGTCATTTGTAACTATGATGAGGGCAGTTTCAATACTATAATACGGTCTAAATCCTGACTGGAAATCCTCACAGATATAATTTTTCTCTAAAAAGGAACATAGTTAATACTACCTTTTCTAGTATCTTTGACAGAAAAGGGAGATTTGAGATAGGTCTCTAATTAAATAACTTTGTAAGTGAACTATGTATATTAGTTTCAGCCATGTGTTTTGTCCTTTGATGTTGATGTTTATTTGGTTCTGTTCTTAAATCTGACTTTGTAAAGCGACCTTGGGTGCTATATAAATAAAAAAAATAATTATTATTATCAGCATTATTATTATTATTACTATTATTACAATACTTGTAATTTAATTTTTTTTTTCGCCTTGTAAAAGTAAGGTATTACAATTAAATTGACTGTAAGGCAAGGCACGACAAGTTTATTTATATAGCACATTTCAGACACTATGGTAATTCAAAGTGCTTTACATAAAAGGAAGTAAAATAATCATAATAAACAGTGGTGGAAAGAGTACTGAAAATTTGTACTTAAGTACAAGTACTGTTACACTGCTGAAAAAATACTCAATTACAAGTAAAAGTACTGATGTCAAAACAGTACTTAAGTAAAAGTATCAAAGAACTCTCAAAAACTACTCAGAGTACTAGTTACTTTTTAGCTGTCAATATTTAATTACCAAAAAATATTCATATCAAAGATCTATGGGGATAATAGCAACTTTGAAAAAACCCACTTTTATCTTATTGACAACATACGTGAATTAGTGGTCATGATACAGGAATTTCTAACTTCAATACCTTGGTTGGATAGGAGTGGTTTATGGGGTCCTATTATGCTGTTTTTACAAAGTCTTGATTTAATTTTGGGGGGTGTACTAGAACATGCTTTCATGCCTGGTGGTTCGAAAAATGCATTATTTTTCACGTAATTTACATTATTACAATACCTTTCTCCCCAGCCTGGCACAAACGGCTCAATTAGTTACGGGTTTGTTGAAGCCCCGCCTTCCAAAAAAAGAAATGTGTTGTGATTGGTTAGCTGTCCCAGTGCATTGTGATTGGCGAACAGCTCAGACAGTGTTTCAGTACTGCCCCGTCCCTTGCCAAAGCAGCAAGTTCCCTAATCTTCATTTGTATAAGTTAGGCCTATTTGAGAGCTCGCATCCAGTTTTCTGTGATTACATGACTATTGTCATGTTATAATAAAGCACTCACCACATTTGCATGGGAATGATTAAAATTATGCGGAATACCTGCAATCCCGCGCAGACATTCAGACTCTGTAATTGATAGGAGGCGGATGCGTGTCAAACTCACTGTCGGAGAAGTTCATGAGTTCACCCTTACATCTAATTTGATAGCAAATAGTAAACATATTTTGGTGTGCTGTCCTGGGGAGGGCTCTGAGCTCGGAATATGGCCCGAACCCAAAGAACTCACCCTACATAATGTGGGATAAAAATAGATTAGGAGTGAGGAGTTGGGGTGGAGGAGAGATGCCGGAAAACGGTTGTAGGACAGAGGTAGGTAGGCTGCATATATATATATATATATATATATATATATATATATATATATATATGTATTTTTTTTTTTTTTTTTATATGTATTGTGCTAGTTAAGATGGTTAGCTAAACGAGTTGCACCTGTGCCAAATAGGTTGATTATCTGATCGTGCTCCTCCCGAACCTTGTTAATAAAACATAATTTCGAGTTCACCCTTACATCTAATCTGATAGCAAATAGTAAGCATATTTTGGCATGCCATCCTAGGGGAGGGCTCCGAGCCCGGAATATGGCCTGAACCCAAAGAACTCCCCAAAAGAAGCTTAAAGGCATGGGACAGCAGCCAGAGAGCAAGATTTTTAGTTGCCCCCCAAAATATGCATGCTGTGAAGAGAAAAGGTGCAGGGCGACCGGGAGAGCCCGTGCAGTGCTCGACGGGAGCTGCGGCTCGCGGCGTCAGACTGTTGTAAGGATCCACCCGCCAGCCCAAAAAGCGGAATCCAGCGGCCTGGTCGAAGGTTTAATGCGTATTCTGTCTTTTATTTTGCGCTTCTGAATTTATCAGGATTTAGTTTGAATTTTAGTCTAGCTCCATGTTTAATCTGACTCCAATTTCACGTGATCACTAAATTTAGGCAATATTTCTATCAAAGGCTGATCACAGATATCGATTGTTTATTAATTTAGATATTTGAGTATTCTGAAAATCCCATACTTTCAATTATTCGTTCATTGCGGACCCGGTATCGCTTTAGAAGTAACATTTCGGCCGATTGAATGCTCTTCCTGGACACAAACTCGTCAGTCTGATCTTAAACATTGGATGCAGGGTAAATATCTACCTTTAAGTCGGTCACGCCCTGCTTACTCGTACAAAAAGCATAGTTTTTATTATATATTTACGAAAACTGCAACTTATTTAAGACAGAGATAGTCAGAAATCGAAATGGACTCAATTGATGTGCCCCATGCTCCATCTATTAAACCTTTCGTATGAACAATCCTGAACACAGATTTGAGGTAATACCTTTGCTTTAATCTACTAGTAATAATGAATTAAGAATAATGCAGAATAAAATCAAATATAACAATTTATTATCAGTCAGGTAAAATTGTATCATGCCAATTACATAATGAAAATAATTAGAAGCCAATTTAGAAAGGATAGTGTAATTGTAAATCACATTGTAGTTGTGTTGCAACTTTGCTCCTGCACAAAGACACTGTAGCCATATTGGGAACGGCCAAGTGATCCATGCAGGAGGCACACAAATTTAACATAGTCACACATGTAACAGTTATCCTAATTTAAGACACATGGTCTAAAATGCATAGCAAAGCACTCAGGTGTTTTTAGAGAATAAACTTAACTAGCCAATGTGTACATGTAGTAGCACAAACAACTATACAGTGTGCTCTGTAGGCACAATGTGTTTAACACAATTACATAATAGTATACCTGACTTCAGGAAGATACATAGTATGGAACATATGAAATACACTCCACACTACGGGCTTTCTGGCTACAGAATCGCCCAGTAGTGTTTTGTCACTTCCCTTAAATACTCAGACCAGACAACAAATAATCTTCAAATCAGCTGTAAAAACATAAAAGACCTTTTGGTTGTTTTTAGGTTCCCGTGGTCACATCAGGGTCACACCTGGCTGGAGATAAACATTCTCAAAGACCCCTAAAGGGGAACACAAACCCCCTCCTCAGCAGAACACAATTCTACAAAAGTTTTCAATCTTTCTCATAATATAAGTGACTACTTTGAAATTGAGACCATTTTACCAATCGCACAGAGACCTTTAAAATGATACCAAACATGAAAAGTTTACAAGCATGAATCCTGAAGATATAGTAAATGTTTTATGTGAGCGTAACAACTTTTAGATGCCTGGACCATGTGCCCTGGGGGGAAGGAGGGTGAAGGTACCAAAGAGCAAATGGTCTTTCTTCCAGATCTTCCTATCTGTTTGTTTGGTCCACGAGGAGATCAAAGCCCATTGTTTTGGTGCATCTGCATTTGCATTGCGAGAGTTCCTGAAAGTCTGGCTTCACAAAGAATTCATTTCATAAGGAAATAATTTCACTCCTTACAGTCCTTCCCTGGTCCCTTGGAGCAAACTCTGAGCGGTCTACAAGGGGACATAATTAAATGATTTCCTTGTGATATTCATTACTGCCAAAGTTTTTGCAGAGCAGGCAACACTAGTTGATGAGTAGAGTGGTCACCTGAAAGAACAACATAAAGACAGGTTGAGAAAAGCACTGCAGAAATCACATCAGTGACACGCTCATTCCCTTGAGCGTAGGCATCCTGTGTCGCCGCAGTCTTTTTGGTCAGGTGTGTTTCCACCTGTACTGGCTGTGGTGATACTCAGTCTGTAGGATTACTTGATGTATCAGGTCCGTTGAGTTGATCAAGCATGAGTTGAAAGTGTCCTTCTACTCTGGGGAAACATCTGTGTCCAGTGCTGTCCTCCCCAGGATGTTTATCTGACCTGCCGAGAAGCCTTCTGTCACCTTCAGGCAGAAGGTGGGATTGCAGGGTTTGTCAGATCTCCATAGGTGAAGAAATAATTTCACTGATGATGCTCCAATGTGTGCAAGACATCTAAACAACTTCTGAATGACCATGCAATAACTGTACACTGATGACTTTGGTAATGTTGTGGGATGAGAAAAGAGGTTATAAAATAAACAAAAATACACAAAGGTACGATCCTGTCAAAAGTGCGAGTGGTAAATAAGGTCTCCATTTTTCAGAGTCAAATATTTAGTAAATACGTCTAATTTGATAGCCAAATTGTTTACTACCACTAGGTATTTGGTCTGAATGAATAAAAGGGAAGTAGCAAAATCGATATAACCGGTATATTTACCAGTGGTATTCATAATTAAACATGTCAAATAATTAAACATAGAAATACACAATTTCATCATTACCATCATAAAATTGCCTATATTGATTGTTTTAATAGCAAAGCATTGATGCAGACTTAAAGTTTCATTTAGGTCATTCAGAGAATGAAATGAACAGAAAAAGAGATTTGAAACCTGTAGTTAAACTATTTTCAATCATTCTATGTGCATTTGATGTGCAGGCTGGTCACACTTGATAATGCAGGTCTGATTAGAAATGATCAGATCCTATTTATTTAGGTAAATTTGTGCGGTCATTAGACATATGTTGTAAACTAGTGGGCCCCCTAGTTTGCAACAATGCTAATGATTGGAAATATTCTGTCCTAAGAGAGCAATTGCGTTACTGAACAGGTCTCATTTTAGAATTTGTAAATAGAATTTGAATTAATTGATATGTGACTGTAGCCATGCAAGTCCTATGCACATTACAGTGTTTACATACAGTAAGTTCATAAGACTATAAAAATTGCACAAAATTTTTAAATTGCAAAAATGTTTGCCATAATTGAAATTAAAAAATAATTTCTTTTGACCTATATGTATGAGGTGAATAATGTGTGGTAAATTTGAATGATGTGAGTTATTTAGACCTGGATGTCCATATGCTCAATACCAGGTAAGTGTATTGTGTAGTTGCAATAATGAAAGTGTGTTCTGTATGTTTGTGTGTATGTACAGTATGTGTATAGGAGATGGGTGATGTCTAGTCTACCATAATTTGTGTTGCATAATTTAGTTCCAGTGCTACACTTGGAGGTCATGTAATTACTTGTACAGTACTGAGGTGTGAATGACCGCTTGTAGTATCTCCACACCCATCTCCTTGTTGTGTGTGCAAGTTGGTGTAGGTGGTACCAGATGTCCTTGTGGAATTTGTCCCTCAGAGATGGCAGCAGTAAACCTGAAAGGAAAACAGCTTAGTCTTGAGCCTTTTCACAAGTTGCTTGAAGACTGGTGGATCTTAATTTTTCCTGTAATGGCCACAGCCAAACAGTTGTTTCAGATGGTTGCAATCTAAGATTGCATACCATCAGGACCAAATTTGTTTTAGTTTAACAAGACATATATCATTGTCATGATCATGTTTTGTAAACAAAACGCCAAAACAAACTGAGTGTTAATGGTCAGATCTAGAAGCTAGTGTTTTAGCACAGTCTAAGCATGTCGCACCTTAAGCTGCTGTTACAGCATAATTTACACAGTCTGCTGTGTTGCAGGCATTATGACACCCAGATCTGCTGGGAAATTTAACTTTTAAATGATACGGTTTACACTAGTCAGATCTGTGCTTAGGGCATTAGTTTGCCAGTTTTGGTGCTGTACTGTTAGCTTAGCAATTGGCATTTTCTTATCCTATTCAAACATTTGACTATTTCCATCTCTGCAGTCTGTAAAGATTCATAAATCTCTGCCTGATTTTAACATTACACACAACTTTAATCACATGTCCAGTAAAATTATCTTTCTGATTACATTCTATATGCGTTGTCCTTCCCAGAGAGGGATGGTTTTGTTTGCTAGCACTTGAGCCACTGTGTTTGTGGTTTTTTTGCAACATAGAAGACAAAACTTAGACCTTCCCTTGTTACTGGGTTGCAGATTAATGACATCAAATTTAAAACATTTTATGGCCTTGGATGGATTTGGTCCATTCAAGATATTGCAATCAGATTAATCATTTTAGTTGGTAAATTCTATACATGTTTAATTCTCTCATCAAAGATTTTTGCACAAATAGAAGATAAATAAGTTCTTTTCTCATCAGTTTGATAATTCCTTTCATTTTCCTTTCCTAGGAGTTTTTGCTTCTAACCACCTTCTGTTTTGCTCTTTCCCCAGCACTAATAGTGCTTCCAACTTCTTTCTGCATATACATTCCTTCTTTCTACATTCTGATCATTCTACTTATTCTTCTACAACTTTCTTTATTCTTCTAAATCAATGCTGAATCTTAATGAGATTAAAGGCCATACCTGGCCATTGTAATATAATATATTATAAGGTTGTTATAATATAAATTATATTACATTAAAAATAGTATAAATTAAAATACTTTTTGTTACTGGTCTCTGGAGGGCCTATAGAGCAACTTGTTCAGAATGAGTGGTTATCATCTCACTGATCTTTCTGAAGATAAACTCTTGATTTGGCCCTGTAACTACAGCAGTCCTGACATGCAATGTGTGCACAGCAGCAGGCCAAACTGGAAACCAGTTACAGGTTTTGCTGCTGTAAACATTCAATGCACTGAGAGCACATACTGTAAGCATGGGTCAGATCATTGCTCAATCAAAAGATTTTTGTGACTACAAAACTTTTCTTTGTTTCTGAGCTGAGATGTCACTAGTTGCATTCTTTTGAGAATCTACTTGAGTGTGAGAAAGTTTGGGGGTTGGGCAAACCCAGACCAAATGCAAATGCAAAGTACACATGTTTTAGATTTATGGTCTCTTCATGTTTGTCTGTCTTTTTAAAGACAAAGACTGAGAATCATACAAGTGTGTAGTAATTTTTTTTTTAAAATCTAAAATAAAAACAAGCTATAAGACTGAACTTTAAGCAGTGTTGTTGAGCCAAATATTGTGAGATCAGAGATTTTACTACTATTGAGAGATTTTCAATACATTTAATTCGATTAATTTGACTATTTGACTAATTCTCCCTCAGGAGAGGTTGTGGATGTCCTTTTGGTTACAAGCCTCTTAGTAGCATCAAAATTTTCATTACATGCATTATAGTTTTTTAGATTTAGAATTACTAATGTCTCTTTTATTCACAGTCACTGAGACTTCTGCATGGCAGCAGTAGTTATCTGGGATTGAGACACAGTTTTTTGCCAGATTAGAGATTCCTTTGAGATTCTCTAATTTTTAATTTCATTGCACTGTTTTGCCCAACCTCACTTTGACATACAAAAGATTCTATTGAGAATTTAATTATCTTTTCAGTTTATCCAATCATAATTTCTCATAAATGTTTCCTTTTCAAATGTTGCAAAGTTATAGCTGTAAAGCCAATAGACAATAGTTACAGGAAATTATCAATATCAGAATTTAGGTTGCAATTATTCGTTCATTGCAGACCCGGTATCGCTTTAGAAGTAACATTTCGTCCGATTGAATGCTCTTCCCGGACACAAACTCACTTAATCTACTTGAGAAAATAATTTCAAAGTCAAAATAAAATCAAATGTAACAATTTATTATCAGTCAGGTAAATATGTATTATGCCAATTACATAGCCAATTCAAAGATATCAAATCAATAAAAGACATCAAATTCTCAAAGATGAATCTAAGAGTAAGATGGACACACTTCATGCTATGGGCTCATTCTGGCTACAGAATCGCGCCAACCCTTTTGCTGCAATTGTAGTACTCCTGAAAAGAAGTATGATAAACATGAATAAAGAAGAATGAAAACGAGAGCGCAGCAGTGATGACTTCATTGATGGCGTATTTACTCTGAATGAATAACAAAAGCATATGCATATAACAAAAGCTCAGCATATAGTATCAACACATGTATCACTCTTCCCAGTTATGACTGAATGTAAAAAAAAAGAGTGACTTCAAACACTTTCTATTACAAAAGGAGGAATAAGAAAATACAAATCAACAGGTTAACAAACTCTCTATACAGTTCACATGTTGTAGTTTCAAAAAAGACGTGTCATTTACAACTGACACGGTGACACTCAAATCACATGCTTTTTCTAGAAACAGGATAAGGTATTCAGAATGTACACAAAAGCACGACGATATATAGCATCTTAATATTTACCCTTAACGATGAAATTACAGAATTAAATTGATGATACACGAATACAGCTGGGATATTAACCACATGTTAATTGCTAAACGCTGTTCAATGACTCGTATCTGATGTACTTCATACAATAAAGACACATGAAAGATCAAGATAAACGTAATGCATAGCTCATAAGTCTGAAGCAACACCATGAACTTTGATGCACACAAATAACATCTCCATACTGACCATGTATTACATATAGTGGCTATCGCGCTAATCGCGAGGCACCCATGCTAACCATGTGCTCAGGCCTTCTAAACTCATCTACTATAGTATCAGTATAGTAAACCGAACTGCTTTCAACATACACAAATCATCAGTATCGCATTAGTGTTTTATGTTTAAACAGAAGTCTATTTTGTGCATCTTATTTTGCGATTACCTGAAAAGAAGTATGATAAACATGAATAAAGAAGAATGAAAAAGAGAGCGCAGCAGTGATGACTTCAATGATGGCGTATTTACTCTGAATGAAGCACATCACGGGCACGCCACCTACTGAATCGTGCAATGACGTCATGACGCAGGTATGCCAAGCGAAAATAATTCAATAAATGTACATAACTTTTTTTGTAAGCACAAATAGGAATTTAAACACCATTTAGTAATATTAGAAAAATAACAATTTTATGAAATGGATTCAAGGAAAATATGCCATATAAACATAACTTGTATTCAATATATCACTCTCTCCCCTACATGAAAAGATGTCGCCCCGACATCTACCAATGTCCTAATACATTCATTTTTTTCTGTTAAACAACTTTTTTTTTTTCTTTTTTACGCACACTTTCGCCACAGTGACATATCACATCTTATTCTTTTCACATTTGTATACTCCGTAATCTTTCCTCTATAATGACACTTCAGTTCATATTTACCAACAGTCCTAGTGAACTGATTATAGTCTTTCTCGACTCAAATGCAAGAGATCATGCCCCCTCTTTAAAAAACTCAAGTTCAGGGGTTTCATCCAGTGTCCAAGAGAAAAAGAAAAAAAAACACGAAAGGCCATTTTGATACAAAAAACACTTAAAAACAGGCCGATAAAAAAATTGCAAAACGTATGACGCAAAGTCTCTGCAAAAATGTTTCAAAAATGTTTTCTCAAAGTGTTCACTCTGTTTTGCAAGGCCTATAAAAAACACTGTTCATGTCCCGTTGGCCTAGAAACAGTCCAGTTTGTATAGGTGTATGCATAATCTATCAGGGTTGTTAAGTGTATGTGTGTGCAACAGTTCATTGTCTTTCACAGTCCATGTGAACAATTAGTGTGTGTGTTATTGCACTTTCAATTTGAGCCTAATAAACAAAAGATGGTCTTGGGTAAGGAAACATCATGGGCACCCAAGGCGTGAATGTAGGTGTCCACATGTTAGGAATGTGTGGATCATACCCAGGATCATTTACTTGCACTTTGTAGCAGGTGGGAGTCCCTAGACTATCATACGTGAACTGCTTTGGTGGTCGTCGTTGCCTCCCTGAGTACTGGTATCCTCTTTGTACCTCAACAGGTCTGTTACTTGAGTCCATTTCCTCTGGTTCCTTCACAGGTAAGTTTTCACATGCACTCACTGGCTCATTTTCCATTTGATTTCCAAGCATTTCAGATCGGTGCTCTTTCACAGGTAAGTTTTCACATGCACTCACTGGCTCATTTTGATTTCCAAGCATTTCAGATCTGTGCCCTTTCACAGGTACATGAGCGGGTGTGGGAACATCTTGTTCGGCCTCAGCTGAAGGTAACTGTTCTAATTCAAGTTGTAGTAATGCAGAATTATCTGATGTATTCTGATGAGCAGGCAACTCAGGGGAAGAAGGTTGTATTGTTGCTTCCTCCCGTCTCTGATCATAGCTAATTCACTGTTTTCTAAACTGACAAGGCTCAACTGGTACATAATACTCAGAGTCGCTTTCACTTTCCAACTCACTTTCTTCCATTCTGTTTGCTGGTACACTAGAGTTCTCCTGAGGCTGTCTCTGCTTTGATTCGGATCTCGGCGTTGGATTGACTTCGAGAGGTAAGTGATCGCATGGCATCAGCAGGTTTTGATGTAAACTCGTGACCTCCCTTTTCCTTGTTCAGGCTTTATCTCATGGGGGCAGCTGTGGCCTAATGGTTAGAGAATTGGACTTGTAACCAGAAGGTCGCAGGTTCGAGTCTCGGTGCTGGCAGGAGTTGTAGGTGGGAGGGAGTGAATGAAGAGCGCTATCTTCCACCCTCAATACCCATGGCTGAAGTGCCCTTGAGCAAGGCACTGATCCCCCAGTTGCTCCCCGGGCCCTGGATATAGCTGCCCACTGCTCCGGGTGTGTGTTCACAGTGTGTTCACTTCTCACTGCTGTGTGTTTGCACTTGGATGGGTTAAATGCAGAGCCCCAATTTCGAGTATGGGTTCCCATACTTGACAAATGTCACGACTTTTACTTTTCATAAATAGGCACATCCTCTGCAACTCGGCGTACAACAGCATGAACTTGTTCTTCCCAATAGTTCCGAAGTTTACCTGGTCCTCCCCTCGGGGTCAGATTTCTTACAAGGACTCGACTTCCTGAGTCAAGATCGGTGCATCTCACTCTTTGATCATAGTTCCTTTTATTACGCTCACTTGCCTTTTTCACATGCTCTCTAGCGATCTCCTGTGCCTCTTGCATCCCTCGTTTCCACACCTCCAGGTACTCACTTTTATTCATAGACGGGCTGCTTGTGTCAAGCCCGAAGAGCACATCAATAGGAAGTCTTGGGGAACGACCAAACAAGAGGTGAAATGGGGAGAACCCAGTCACTTCACTTTTTGTGCAATTGTAGGCATAGATCAACTTGTTCAATGAGTCTTTCCAATTTGATTTCTGTTTTTCAGTGAGAGTTTTCAACATCTGTAACAGTGTTCGATTAAATCTCTCCACTTGCCCATTCCCTTGGGGGTGGTAGGGAGTAGTCCTCGATCCAGTGATCCCACTGTACTTTTGCAGTTGTCCAAACAGCTGATTTTCGAACTCTCCTCCTTGATCATTGTGTATTCTCAACGGGAATCCAAATTTGAGGGCAAAATCATTAAAGAGTTTGTCTGCAACAGTTTTGCCGGATTTTGACGTTGTTGCATATGTCTGTGCGAATCTTGTGAAATGATCAACTATTACAAGGATATATATTTGTATCCTCTTCTACATTTCTCCAGGTGAAGGAAGTCCACAGAGACAAGTTCGAATGGGTAAGTGGTTGTGATTGGCTTAAGGGGTGCTCTCGTCTCCCGGCATGGTTTCTTTTGCTTAACACAGGAGCAAGTCCTCAACACATAATGCTCAATGTCTCGCTGCATGTGGGGCCAAAAGAAGCGGTCTCTAATTAAACTTGTGGTCCGATCAACACCTTGGTGTCCCATTTTGTCATGCAGTTCCTCAAGTGCAATTTTTCTGTATTCTGTCGGCAATACAAGCTGAGTTCTCTGTGTTGTTTTCCTTCGCAGAATACCATCCTCATCCAGCATCAACTTATCCCATCCTCTCATCAACCCTTTGGCTGCTGAACCCGCTGATCTCAACTGCTTAGAAGAAGGTTTTACTCCTGACTGTATGTGATGAATAATGAACTGTATGTCCTTGTCTTCCCTTTGAGCTCTTATGATCTCTTCCTTCCTTCCTTGGTCTTGCTGATAATGTATTGGTCTCTGCACATGTTGCATAACTCTGGCAAGCTACAACAAAGGACCACTGGATATCTGATTCAGTCTGGACTTCCACAGCCTGTATCACGGCTCCTATAGAATCTGACGAAAGCTCCTCTGTGTACTCTGGTATGGATCCATCTGAGACTGTGGTTAACCTTGATAATGCGTCAGCATCAATGTTTTCCTTCCCTGGTCAATACCGAATGGTGGAAGTGGAAATCAGCTAGCTCTGCAACCCATCGGCAGCTTGTTGCATTTCAACTTGGTGGATGTCAAAATTTAGGTGAGGGGATTATTGTCACTGTACACGGTAAATGTGGGTGCATAGTAAAGGTAATCCCTAAATTTCTCTGTAACAGCCCATTTGAGAGCCAATAATCCATCCAGTATGTCCTGTACTCTTGGAATCGGTTGGCGATCAGGTACGGTTTTCTGGTTGAGGTCCCTGTAATCAATGCACAACCTCAGACTGCCATCTTTTTTTCGGACACACACAATTGGGGACGAGTAAGGCGAATGAGATTTTCTAATCCACCCCTGGGCGATCAAATCATGAAGATAGACGAATGAGATTTTCTTACAACGGCTTTGGAACAGATGTATACATCCCGCACAACAGGTGTCTGATCTGTTAAACTGATGCTCAACTGTAGGTCTTTGACACACCCGATGTCCTCATCTGATTTTGAAAAGGAATGACATTCCTCTCTCAGCATTTGTCGAACTTTCTGTTGCTGTTCCAGAGACAAATGGCTCACGTCTACAGGTGGGTTCCACACACCTTCACTGTTAGCCTCACCCTCACTTGTTGGTTTCACACTCTCATTAACACAGGCTGTTGTTACACAAGATGACGCTGTTACTGGTAGCACTGACTTTATTGCTTGTACTGTCCCAAGCTCAGTCTTTCCCACCAAGAGGATGTCATGGTCGGTCACATTCTGGACACCGATTTGGATCACAGGTCGTCTGCCCTTTTCCAGAGTCAAGAGTGTTTCAAGGGGTTCCAGTCCATCAGGGTACTGTGGATTGACAGATGGTTCAAACAACACGACACTATCCTGCTTCATACATGGCGCTTTTACTTGACACTTGACTTGCATGATAGCATGTTTTGGCACATTGACATGATCTTTTGTTACCTTAACAAAATACTCGCTTGAACACTCAGCTGTCACCAAGTTAATGAATGTTCGGATTTTACTTCTCCCCAAACTAGGAAAAGGCACATCTCACAGTCTTGTTCAAAAGCCCTTTGCTCTTCTTTACCCTGCCCCGCTTGCTTCACTCTGTTTATCACTGTTTCATTACCTGCTCAATTACGTTGTAACCAATGATTGGCTTGGACAACTGCTGGCCTTTTCAGGAATGACTAATTCTTTCATTTTTGTTTGCATGAGGAGCTAAGTTGAACGTGATTTTGTAGGGCATGCTGGAACCATTGGCTGCGACAAGATTAAGTTGTTGTGGCCTCTGTCGCTTCGGGAACGTCTCGTACCTTTACTCCAGGTATGTACTGATCTTTCCACTGTCGATCTACAATGCACACCTTGAGATCCTGTGTCCCACAATGCCTCTGTTTTGTGGGATTTTCGTGCGATGACGTCATGACGCAGGTATGCCAAGCAAAAATAATTCAATAAATGTACATAACTTTTTTTTTAAGCACAAATAGGAATTTAAACACCATTTAGTAATATAGAAAAATAACAATTTTATCAAATGGATTTTCAAGGAAAATTGTGCCACATAAACATAACTTGTATCAATATATCACACAATCCTTTGAATACAACACCAAGATAAAACATCCCCCAAATGGAGGCATGTACAAACAATTAGAATTTGCATTAAGCCAGGTCCCAGACCTGGGTTGTTTACACCTCACTGGGAACACTAAGGTAATTTACATGGAAGACCCTGGGAAAGGGCACTCCCATTACAGTAAACAAATATCTCTGAAAACTCTTAGGATCTGTACTATCTTTTAGTCTACTTTTGTAAGATTGAGACCATTGTACCACTGATTATTCTGTTATTCTGATAAACACTTTCCAGCATTTCAACAATAAAAGTCTCTATATTTAAAATGCATGCACACTAACACTAACTGTACGCTGCTTGATCATTGAGGACTTTTACAGTGACTTCTGGATCCATTCCTTTTAATAAACTCGGAGATTTGGATGAGAAATGAAATCACCACATGACCACATGAACATCAGCCAGGATTGTTTCATCAGGTAGTGGGTAAAACATTCTGAATTGAGACAGGATTATACCAAACATGACTGTAAATAATACTTGAATTCATGTAGAACATTATAAGGATTTCTAATGTGTCGTCATCATGACGTATTCCCAGTGGTGAAACGCCAAAGCATTTTGGGAAACCGCGGTACAAACATAACGCGCCAGACTTCTATGCATGGAGGGAAGAACACATGTGTATTATAAACTGGAATAGTCGTTCTCATGATAGAAGTGGGCGTAAAGCTTCGTTTTCCAGCGTGGAAAAATGGAATAGTACAAGTCATGTTTTCAGAGGTGACAAAAAGTTGACGGAATGGCATGGATAGCAGGCAGTAAAGGAGCCCCAAGATTACCTTCGATAACACTCCACAACACACGATGGGTGTTCAAAGCATTTTTCACAAAGGTAAGTTCAATTACTCTCTGTAAATCTTATGTTGTGGGCCAATAAACCAGCGTGTTTTGTTTGACTCAAACCAGACCATTAGATTTGACGTTAGGCCAATGTTAACTGTTAAGTAGCATGAAATGGCCTAGAAGATGAGCTTAGTTACCAATGTACTAAAGAGTAACGTTTAATCAGTTTTAAATGTTGTACATCTAGGCTACATAGCAATTTATTTGGTGACTGTTTGCTGGCAAACCTGCCTATGAAATGTTGGAGTGTGATCCTGACTGGACCCCTTCTCTGTACCTCGGCCATACTGAGGTCAAAGCCATGAACACAGACCGGTTCAAGCCTTTTTGGAGAATTTATAACATGCTACCATCTAATATGTAAACGTTTATGTGTTTTCCAAAGATTTTGTAATGTCTCTTCTCACATGTAATGATTTTTAGCCATGTCTGTAAATATACACAAAGACTGAATGAAATTCTGCCTCATTTATCTGTATTAAGGAAGAATTGTGCAAAATCAGTGTTCTTTGGTTGCAAACACAATTACATAACTTAAATAGTAGTAACAATCCAAATAATTTCAGTTTCTTTACATATTTAACATGTAACACATTTAAATGAATACATTTACATATAAAAGGTCCATAGAATACTTTGTGTGTGTATGCACTAACACTTAGTATCATGTAGTTGTAAATATATGGGTGCTGGAAGTTGGGCAACAGTTTGACGTCCCTTGACCAGTCGCTCTGCTCGTAAGGATCCAGTCCTTTGATTCCCTTTTTTTCTCGTCATATCTCGTCTTTGCATTAGGATTTAGTTTTAGGCGGTATGGTCCGACAATGTTTTCTTTAGTCCGCTTGCATTTTGTACGATTATATTCTGTTTTTCATGCTAAATTTTCATTTATTTCATGCCAGAGCACTAGCCTGCTATACCAGCCCATGTAAACCGGCCAAACATACCCATAATTCTTTGTGTTCTTGATTGACGTTGCCGCCCAGTTTTGGTCACATGTCTTAGCGATCTCTTAGGGCTGACAATATATCGAACGATATGATCATGCGCATCTCGTCAGTAAAGCCGGTTCCATGATTAGCGGTAAAATCCCCATCACCTGCTTTCAAATGGAGCTGCAGTTATACACAGAGCCGTAGTTTACTGAGAACTACGCTATATCGAGTTCATTATCAAAGGCGATTCATCTTCTGTAGATCGCGATGCATGCTTTTGTTTTCCGTGTCGAGTGTTCGGTGTTGCTTTCTCTGAAAATGACACGTTCGTTTCGACAGGTTTTCAAAACTGGAAAGCAGCATTAGAACGTGACCGTGGTCTTCAAAAACATGCCTGCAGCCAAGCTCATTTACAAGCCTCGACCTCATGGACAGAGTTTTGCCGCCGATCGGTGTCAGGGGAGACCGTAGGATGTTTACTCGGCCCACAACAGATAGAAAAGAATCGCTATTACATAAAAAGCATGGCAGGGGTTGTGAAGTTTTAGCAGTCAATGAGCTTCCACTACGCGGGGATTGTGAAACATGTGACAGTGAGGAAGATTGCATAGCTGCGGGGCTTTTTGCCAAGTTGTTTAAATACACGTTGGAAAGTGAAAGATAAATACCTGGGCTGATCCATTACATCAGGTATCCCACAAAATGCAAAGTACACTTCCAAAACCATCCAGAATGAAGTGATTGAAATTTTGGCATCCATGGTTCTGAAAAAAATAAAACAGAAATATGACACTGCTGATTCAGCTGCATTCTGTTGAAAAGTGATGGCACAAGGGATCGGTGCAACACTGAAAATTTGTCCGTTATAATTCGTTTTGTGTGCATTTGGTGTGCCAGAGGAAACATCTGATTGACTTGTTAGAACTCCAGCAGCTTGATGCAGATTACATCACTACTGAAATATTACAACACTTGTCTGAATCAGGATACAGTGCTGGATAATCTAATGAGCCAGTGTTATGATGGAGCATCAGTGATGAGTGGGGTGCGAGGTGGTGTTTCAGGCTTATTACAACAAAGGTTGGACAGGCATATCCCCTACATCCATTGCTAGAACCACCAGCTTCACCTCACTGTTATCATGCGATTCAAAGTGAACCTTGTGCTAAAAGATTCTTTGACTTGTCCGGCTCCCTGCACTCTTTTTTCAGGCATCATTTTGTCTCTCAGAGATACAATTGCCCGTATCTCAAAAGACTGTTGGAAATCCGCTGGACAAGTCATTATGAAGTCACAAAATGTGTGGTGGATATGAGGGAAATCATTCTTGACATTCTTTTTAAGGTTTTCCAATGCTGATAATGGATCAGCTGACCTTGCAAAAGAATCATCCGGGCTTCTCCTCTCAGCTGAAGCGACGCCATTTTTTTAAATTGGCAAATTTCTGATACATCTTCTTGCCAGTTTTAAAACCAGCTAATGCCATCCTACAGTCTCAGCATGTTGATTTGTGCAGTGCAGCTGAAGTTGTGCAGGGATGTCTTGGTGCACCTGAAAAATCTCAGAGAAAATGACATGACATTGATTTCAGCAGTACTGCGCTGACATGTCTACTGTTGAGCCCTCACCAAAACGTCTAAGGACTGTGATCCCTCCTATGGGGACTCTGTCATTTTCACCTTTGGGCAAGAAGGGCAGTCAGGTTCTGAATGTGCCACTGCAGCTCTAAGACGACAGATGTTGAACATACTAGATACAGCTCTATCAGAGATAGAAAACAGGTTTTCCACAAAGAATTTACAGCTGATGCAAGCCCTCTCAGGGTTTAATGCCAAAATCCAACAAATTTCTTGACATCCAGGTTGCTTGAACTCTCTGTAGTCTTGCAGGGTTTGCAAAAACTGAACTCCAGAATGAAATTC
>NC_056606.1:845524-986448 GCF_018340385.1 Cyprinus carpio | reverse complement strand
GTTGTTGCTTCATTTCGCCTATTTGTCTATGTCATATTTCTCTTTCCACTAGCGTCTCGGCGGGGTTTTGCTCACCTTTTTTACATCATTAACATCATTTCGCTAAATTTCTCTTTTTATGTTTAAATATTCCGCCATCCTCCATCCTCAATTCCTCCAGCTCCTTTCATAACAGGTAATTACTTAGAAGACTGACAAAGGAAAGGCGTGTGACATTGCTTCTATTTAATTACAAGGAACGGGCTCATTTTCAATAAATTTTTCTTTAGGCAATGTACACAGTCTCTCACCGATTTCTTCCTGAGGCTGTGTAAAGCACCATCTTTACTGTGGTGTTTCACAGTTTTTTCTTGTGAACTTTGACTTACTGACTTGACTCAGTTGCTTCTGGTGGTTGCTGAAACTCAAGTGCACCTCCGTTCAATCAGCTCTGCCTTGTCACTTGACTCAACTGTTTCACATCCAGGTAGTTAAGATGAATGTCGATGGGCATTCCTGACAATAGCGAGGATGACCCATCTGACCCCTTCATCCCAGCGGTGCCTCCAAATTGTATAACCCCCTGAAAAGAAGTATGATAAACATGAATAAAAAAGAATGAAAAAGAGAGCGCAGCAGTGATACTTCAAAGATGGCGTATTTAATGGTGTATTTAAAAAGCATATGCATATAACAAAAGCTCGTTTTGCCACATTGACATGATCTTTTGTTACCTTAACAAAATACTCGCTTGAACACTCAGCTGTCAACAATTTCATGAATGTTCAGATTTTACTTCTCGCCAAACTAGGAAAGGCACATCTCACAGTCTTGTTCAAAAGCCCTTTGCTCTCTTTACCCTGCCCGCTTGCTTCACTCTGTTTCATTACCTGCTCAATTACGTTGTAAACAATGATTGGCTTGGACAACTGCTGGCCTTTTAGTACAAGTACAGGAATGACTAATTCTTTCATTTTGTTTGCATGAGGAGCTAAGTTGAACGTGATTTTGTAGGGCATGCTGGAACCATTGGCTGCGACAAGATTTAAGTTGTCTGTGGCCTCTGTCGTTTCGGAAACGTCTCGTACCTTTACTCCAGGTATGTACTGATCTTTCCACTGTCGATCTACAATGCACACTTGAGATCCTGTGTCCCACAATGCCTCTGTTTTGTGTCCATTCAGATAGCACGTCACTAAGCATTGTTTACCAACCAGGGAAGTCACAGGCGAATGTTTGTTGACTTGACACTCAGAAATTAAATTACACTCAAAGGGGATTATCTCTGGCTGTAATCCAATACTTTCAATATGCTGCTGCGGCTTTGGAGGGGACAATTTCACTTTCCGGGTTACTCCCTGTCCCGCGGTGGCAACCCGTTCCCGTTTAACTGAACTCTACTCTGTGACCAGGTACCTCACTCTCTGCAACCTGCCAAAAAATGTTCATTGCTGCCACAACGGTAGCAATGGGTGCACAGCCCCGTCGATCCCGCTTGCTGACAATGAAAACACTGTCTTGACCTTGAGGGGCGTGGCTGTCTGTACGACTGGAAATGTTGTGGCTGTAGCGTTGTTGGGTATGGCTGTGACTCTGCGTGAAACTGTTGTGGACAGAACCCTTTAGCTGCATACTGAGATGATTGGGTTGGTTGGACATACTGCACTGGCATTGGACTCACCCGTCACTGGTATGGTTGTGGTATGAAATGAGGCACTTGAAATGGATACTGCTGTTGTTCACCTCCATTTTGACTTGCCCTCCAGACCTGGTTTTGTGACAACTGATTCCCTTCTGAGATGGACTGATGGGCTGCTCTTACAGGTAAGACATCATTGTTGACAGCACAGTATTGTTGCTGCAGAGGTGTGGGTTGCTGCATTGATACCTTTATTTGCATGACTTCTTCACTTAGACTTTTCAACAGGGCCATCAACTCAAATTTTGGCTGTTTTTGCTTGCTTTTTGACTGCGGAGTTGGCTTACTTAACTGAGTGACATTCACATTGGCACTTCGTTCACTCTTTCTTTTACTCAGCCTCATGGGAGCATGCTACATTCAACTTTTCCAACTTTTCAGGTATGGTTGGAGATCACCCTGGATACGGTCATTTTGTAGACCTGTTAACACAGTGTGAAGAAACATATTCTGTTGAAGGGCTGGGTCATATGTTAAACCTGACTCGTCTTCTTGTGACGCAAAGAGAATTTTCTGCCTCAAGTCAAGCACACGTACTTTGGGGAAACTTTGGGGTGTTTCTTTAGAACGTTGTGATTCTGCAGTCAGCTGTTTATATAACTCTGTTGCATTCTTTTCTTGATAATGTGAACGAAGGATTTGTCTCAACATCGGAAGAATCAAAGCTGTCTTTCCTTCTAAGTAGCTACTTAATTGAAGGCCTGGTGTAATGGCCCGAATAACTGCATCAACGATTTCTTGTTCTTGGTAACCCTTATTCAGTCCGCTTTTAATTTGACGCGCCAGACTCGGAAAGGTTAACCTGTCTTTTTGGCCAGGCTCTCTGATGAAACCTGAAATCTTAAACTCCCTGTGCCACACAGCTGGTATCATTTGTGGGGGCAGCGAAGAGTTAACTGCTACACTGTCTGCTGATGCTGATGCCGATCTTGTGCTCCGTGGAACAGGTGAACTTGTTTGCACAGCAAGGAGCGAATCAGTTGTGTGCTTTATTTCACCTATTTGTCTGTGTACTATATCTTCTCTTTCCACTAGCTGTCTCTGGGCTGGGTTTTGCTCACTCATGTTTACATCAGTTAACATCATTTCACTCAATTTCTCATTTATGCTTAATAGTTCCGCCATGCCTCCATCCTCAAATTCCTCCAGCTCCTTTCGTAATAAATAATTACTTAGAAGACTGACTAAGGAAAGGCGTGTGACATTTGCTTCTATTTTAATTACAAGGAACTGGCTCAGTTCAATTAATTTTTCTTTAGGCAATGTACACAGTCTCTCACCGATTTCTTCCTGAAGGCTGTGTAAAGCATCCATCTTTACTGTGGTGTTTCACAGTTTTTCGTGTGAACTTTGACTTATCTGACTTGACTCAGTTGCTTCTGGTGGTTGCTGTAACTCAAGTGCACGCTCCGTTCAATCAGCTCTGCCTTGTCACTTGACTCAACTGTTTCACATCCAGGTAGTTAAGAGATGAATGTCGATGGGCGTTCCTGACGATAGCGAGGGATGACCCATCTGACACCTATCCCAGCGGTGCCTCCAAAATTGTAGTACTCCTGAAAAGAAGTATGATAAACATGAATAAAGAAGAATGAAAAAGAGAGCGCAGCAGTGATGACTTCAAAGATGGCGTATTTAATGGTGTATTTTAAAAGCATATGCATATAACAAAAGCTCAGCATATAGTATCAACACATGTATCACTCTTTCCCAGTTATGACTGAATGTAAAAAAATAGTGACTTCAAACACTTTCCATTACAAAAGAAGGAATAAGAAAATACAAATCAACAGGTTAACAAATTCTCTATACAGTTCACATGTTGTAGTTTCAAAAAAAAACAGACGTGTCATTTACAACTGACACGGTGACACTCAAATCACATGCTTTTTCTAGAAACAGGATAAGGTATTCAGAATGTACACAAAAGCACGACGATATATAGCATCTTAATATTTACCCTTAACGATGAAATTACAGAATTAAATTGATGATACATGAATACAGCTGGGATATTAACCACGTTAATTGCTAAACGCTGTTCAATGACTCGTATCTGATGTACTTCATACAATAAAGACACATGAAAGATCAAGATAAACGTAATGCATAGCTCATAAGTCTGAAACAACACAATGAACTTTGATGAACACAAATAACATCTCCATACTGACCATGTATTGCATATACTGGCTATCGTGCTAATCGCGAGGCACCCATGCTAACCATGTGCTCAGGCCTTCTAAACTCATGACATACTATCAGTATAGTAAACCGAACTGCTTTCAACATACATAAATCATCAGTATCGCATTAGTGTTTATGTTTAAACAGAAGTCTATTTTGTGCATCTTATTTTGCGATTACCTGAAAAGAAGTATGATAAACATGAATAAAGAAGAATGAAAACGAGAGCGCAGCAGTGATGACTTCATTGATGGCGTATTTACTCTGAATGAAGCACATCACAGGCGCGCCACCTACTGAAGCGTGCGATGACGTCATGACGCAGGTATGCCAAGCAAAAATAATTCAATAAATGTACATAACTTTTTTTGTAAGCACAAATAGGAATTTAAACACCATTTAGTAATATTAGAGAAATAACAATTTTATAAAATGGATTCAAGGTAAATTTGCCACATAAACATAACTTGTATTCAATATATCACACAATCCTTTAAATACAACACCAAGATAAAACATCCCCCAAATGGAGGCATGTACAAACAATTAGAATTTGCATTAAGCCAGGTCCCAGACCTGGGTGGTTTACACCTCAATGGAAACAGAAGGTAATTTACATGGAAGACCCTGGGAAAGGGCACTCCCATTACAGTAAACAAAATATCTCTGAACTCTTAGGATCTGTACTATCTTTTAGTCTACTTTTGTAAGATTGAGACCATTGTACCACTGATTATTCTGTTATTCTGATAAACACTTTCCAGCATTTCAACAATAAAAGTCTCTATATTTAAAACACTAACTGTATGCTGCTTGATCATTGAGGACTTTTACAGTGACTTCTGGATCCATTCCTTTTAATAAACTCAGAGATTTGGATGAGAATGAAATCACCACATGACCACATGAACATCAGCCAGGATTGTTTCATCAGGTAGTGGGTAAAACATTCTGAATTGAGACAGGATTATACCAAACATGACTGTAAATAATACTTGAATTCATGTAGAACATTATAAGGATTGCTAATGTGTCGTCATCATGACGTATTCCCAGTGGTGAACGCAAAGCATTTTGGGAAACCGCGGTACAAACATAACGCGCCAGACTTCTATGCATGGAGGGAAGAACACGTGTATTATAAACTGGAATAGTCGTTCTCATGATAGAAGTGGCGTAAAGCTTCGTTTTCCAGCGTGGAAAAATAATAGTACAAGTCATGTTTCAGAGGTGACAAAAAGTTGACGAATGGCATGGATAGCAGCAGTAAGGAGCCCAAGATTACCTTCGATAACACCAACACACACGATGGTGTGTTCAAAGCATTTTCACAAAGGTAAGTTACAATTACTCTCTGTAAATCTTATGTTGTGGGCCAATAACCAGCGTGTTTTGTTTGACTCAACCAGACCATTAGATTTGACGTTAGGCCAATGTTAACTGTTAAGTAGCATGAAATGGCTAGAAGATGAGCTTAAGTTAGCAATGTACTAAAGTGTAACGTTAATCAGTTTTAAATGTTGTACATCTAGGCTACATAGCAATTTATTTGGTGACTGTGTTTGCAGGCAAACCTGCCTATGAAATGTTGGAGTGTGATACTGACTGGACCCCTTCTCTGTACCTCGGCCATACTGAGGTCAAAGCTACGAACACAGACCGGTTCAAGCCTTTTTGGAGAATTATATAACATGCTACCATCTAATATGTAAATGTTTATTGTTTTCCAAAAGATTTTGTAATGTCTCTTCTCACATGTAATGATTTTTAGCCATGTCTGTAAATATACACAAAGACTGAATGAAATTCTGCCTCATTTATCTGTATTAAGGAAGAATTGTGCAAAATCAGTGTTCTTTGGTTGCAAACACAATTACATAACTTAAATAGTAGTAACAATCCAACTTAATTTCAGTTTCTTTACATATTTAACATGTAAACACATTTAAATGAATACATTTACATTATAAAAGGTCCATAGAATACTTTGTGTGTGTATGCACTAACACTTAGTATCATGTAGTTGTAAATATATGGGTGCTGGAAGTTGGGCAACAGTTTGACGTCCCTTGACCAGTCGCTCTGCTCGTAAGGATCCAGTCCTTTGATTCCCTTTTTTCTCGTCATATCTCGTCTTTGCATTAGGATTTAGTTTTAGGCGGTATGGTCCGACAATGTTTTCTTTAGTCCGCTGCATTTTGTACGATTATATTCTGTTTTTCATGCTAAATTTTCATTATTTTCATGCCAGAACACTAGCCTGCTATACCAGCCCATGTAAACGGGCCAAACATACCCATAATTCTTTGCGTTCTGATGACGTTGCCGCCCAGTTGGTCACATGTCTTAGCGATCTCTTAGGGCTGGACAATATATCGAACGATATGATCATGCGCATCTCGTCAGTAAAGCCGGTTCCATGATTAGCGGTAAATCCCCATCACCTGCTTTCAAATGGAGCTGCAGTTAATACACAGAGCCGTAGTTTACTGAGAAGCTACGCTATATCGAGTTCATTATCAAAGGCGATTCATCTTCTGTAGATCGCGATGCATGCTTTTGTTTTCCGTGTCGAGTGTTCGGTGTTGCTTTCTCTGAAAATGACACGTTCATTTCGACAGGTTTTCGAAACTGGAAAGCAGCATTAGAATGTGACCGTGGTCTTCAAAAACATGCGTGCAGCCAAGCTCATTTACAAGCCTCGACCTCATGGACAGAGTTTTGCCGCCGATCGGTGTCAGGGGAGACCGTAGGATGTTTACTCGGCCCACAACAGATAGAAAAGAATCGCTATTACATAAAAAGCATGGCAGGTGTTGTGAAGTTTTTAGCAGTCAATGAGCTTCCACTACACGGGGATTGTAAAACATGTGACAGTGAGGAAGCTTGCACAGCTGCTGGGCTTTTTGCCAAGTTGTTTAAATACACGTTGGAAAAAGATAAATACCTTGCTGCTGTTACATCAGGTATCCCACAAAATGCAAAGTACACTTCCAAAACCATCCAGAATGAAGTGATTGAAATTTTGGCATCCATGGTTCTGAAAACAATAAAACAGAAATATGACACTGCTGATTCAGCTGCATTCTGTTTGAAAAGTGATGGCACAAGGGATCGGTGCAACACTGAAAATTTGTCCGTTATAATTCGTTTTGTGTGCAATGGTGTGCCAGAGGAACATCTGATTGACTTGTTAGAACTCCAGCAGCTTGATGCAGATTACATCACTACTGAAATATTACAACACTTGTCTGAATCAGGATACAGTGCTGATAATATAATGAGCCAGTGTTATGATGGAGCATCAGTGATGAGTGGGGTGCGAGGTGGTGTTCAGGCTTTATTACAACAAAGGTTGGACAGGCATATCCCCTACATCCACTGCTATAACCACCAGCTTCACCTCACTGTTATACATGCGATTCAAAGTGAAATTCACTGCACTCTTTTTTCTCATTTTGTCTCTCAGAGATACAATTGCCCGTATCTCAAAAGACTGTTGGAAATCCGCTGGACAAGTCATTATGAAGTCACAAAATGTGTGGTGGATAATGAGGAAATCATTCTTGAAATTCTTTTTAAGGTTTCCAATGATGATAATGGATCAGTTGACCTTGCAAAAGAATCATCCGGGCTTCTCTCTCAGCTGAAGCGACGCCATTTTTTTAAAATTGGCAAATTTCTGATACATCTTCTTGCCATTTTAAAACCAGCTAATGCCATCCTACAGTCTCAGCATGTTGATTTGTGCAGTGCAGCTGAAGTTGTGCAGGGATGTCTTGGCTGCACTGAAAAATCTCAGAGAAAATGACATTGAATTTCAGCAGTACTGCACTGACATGTCTACTGTTGAGCCCTCACCAAAACGTCTAAGGACTGTGAATCCCTCCTATGGTGACTCTTTTATTTTATCACCTTTAGGGCAAGAAGGGCAGTCAGTTTCTGAATGTGCCACTGCAGCTCTAAGACGACAGATGTTGAACATACTAGATACAGCTGTATCAGAGATAGAAAACAGGTTTTCCACAAAGAATTTACAGCTGATGCAAGCCCTCTCAGGTTTAATGCCAAAATCCAACAAATTTCTTGACATCCAGTTGCTTGAACCTCTCTGTAGTCTTGCAGGGGTTGCAAAAACTGAACTCCAGAATGAAATTCTTGTTGCCAGACCAATGCTGTCCAAAAAACTTCCATCTGATGCTGAATGTTCTGCTGTTTGCAAACTCTTGCAGGAATACAAAGATGCATTTGCAGGTCTTCATAAATTGTATGTATCTGCTATGGTCATGGGTGTCTCTACTGCTTCATGTGAGAGCTCATTCTCTACTCTGGCAAGAATTTTGACACCATTCCGCCGAACAATGCTTCATGAGAGGAAAAAAAAACCTTGTGCTTTTAGCTCATGAAAAAGCACTAACACATGAACTGGACATGAATGAGTTTGTAACAGAATTCTCTAAAATGATTAGAAAGCTAATGCTGTAAATAGAAGAAGTAGATATTTTTTTAAGACCTGTCCTGTTTTCCTCAAATCTAAAGTCACTATACTGATACAAGATATATTGTGTGGTTTAAAAAAAAAAAAAAAAAAAAAAAAACTAAATATAGGATAAGATTGTACATAAGATTGTCAATTAAATATAAATAAATAAATAAATAAAAATGTACAAAATAACAATGGCCAAAAATCTGTAATTTTATACTATATTAACAGACATGAGAATAATTCTTATGAAAAACAGTATTTCAGATAAAATTAACATTTTTAGTTTGTAACAAGTTTGTTTTAGTTGATTTAAATAGTTATTTTAAAAGAAATGTCCCTTTTTAACAAAACATTACAAGAATAAACCCAATTCTTACAGTTCATGCTTCACTCGAGAAACAAGTTTGTTTTAGTTGATGTAAATAATTATTTTAAAAGAACTGCCCCTTTTTATCAAATCTAAAGTTACTTAATTGATACAAGATCTGTTAAGGGGTCAAAAAAATTATAAATGCAAAAAGAGAATGTACAAATAAACATGTTAACCATTTTTATCTATATATATATAAAGTTACTAAATAGTTCCAAAATATGTACATAACATATTAAAAATGAAGAAAACACAAACACAACAATAACAAACAACCCTAACAATTGCCTTATCTATATCAATAGAAATGTGAGATTAAAGCATTAAAGAACATCACCCCCCCCCCAAATCCGACCGGCCCACCTGGAATATAATTTGGCCCACCTTTCATCTCATATCTGGAGCCGGGCCTGGCCCACCTGGAATATAATTTGGCCCACCTTTCATTTCATTTGTTGAGGAGGGAGTTGTATTTTGGGGTTTATTAAATAAATGGCTCGTTTATAATGGGGAGGACGTCTTAAGTTATGAAACTTGCAGGACTTTTTAATGGTACAAAGATCTCTTATATTCCAAAAGATCAAGGCAAATTTGGTTTCTCATTTCATGACCCCTTTAAATCATCTTGGTGACCCATTTTTAAGTCTCATATCCTAGGGTTTGAAAACCACTGCAGTACACGGAGGTCCCCCAGCTCATCCACTAACAAGCGTCATCAGGGACATGAAGTCCCTGCCATGGTAAACCTTGCTCCACAATGCCGCAGGAACCCCGCCTCAGGTACATTGAATGTAGTTCTTCTGAGGCCATTGGCACAGTGTCTAGATGCTTGGACAGCACTCCCCAGCCCACTTGACTCTGCCACATGATTCAGTTTAACAGGCGCCCGCCGATGTTCAGTGGCATTCTGTTTACATCTGTATGAGGAGAGAATGCTGCAGCGGAGATCACTGTTCTTTCGTCAAAGGATGCAATAGAGCTGGTCCCCCAGCCAAGATGAAGAAAGGGTTTACAGCCTTTACTTCACTGTACCCAAGAAGGGTGGGGGTCTCAGATCAATCTTAGATTTAAGAGTAAACTGTAAAAAATTGTGCTGTTAAATAACAGTAATTTAATGGCAGCAGGGGTGCCAGTAAGGTACTGTTAATTTACAGCTCTCAACCATTAATTTACAACTCTTATTTTTTTAAAGTGTTTTACCGTAATTCTACCATGGAAATTAACTCCACTCCCACTGCTTCAAACAGTTTGAGTTTAAAAACTAGCATTCATACAATGTTAGTACTATGAACTTATTTCATTTGGGTCCACTGAGAAGAAATATTTCTTAATATAAAACTGCAAACACTTAATGTGTAATAGTAAAGTAACTAAAAGCATGACTTTTACTCAAATCACTGCAGTTCATTGTCAGCTACAACACACATGTATTTGTTGAAATACTTAACACAGAGCTCATCACTGTATCAACAACTCCACATTTACTGTCTTTATATAAAGCAGCAGAATATCAGTGTTTGTGGCTCATCATTGACTGAAGCATAGGCTCTACTCTCCAGCACAATGGTGAACCACAAAACTACATTAAACTAACAGATCTCTCTTGTGCAAACACACATTAATACAGTTGAGTTCAGTATTTACTCTCATTATCAGTGTATGACTTTGCAGAACTTTTTTTCTATTTGTGAATATATGACTAAAATATATTCACAAATATTTTAGTCAAATTAACTTGTTTTAATTTGGTAAATCTGACTTTTACTTTTTACAGTATATTGCTGTTTTTTTTTTTTCTATTTTACAGTATATTGCTGTTACGGCAACAAACTGTAGAAAAACAGTTATTTACTGGCAGCACGGGTGCAGCACGGGTGCAGTTTTTCTACAGTTTGTTTCCTGTAAATGAATTACAGTTTATTACTGTTAAATTACGTTTCATGCTGTTTTTTCTTCATCTTAAATCTTTAACCCTTTAAACCCCACAACAAAATCCTCAGTTTTAAATGAACAGTTTTAAAATAACACTACAGAGTGTTAGAGTAACACTGAATCAGTGAAGTTAATGAGATAATTCTGTGATTAATTGATGATTGAGCATTAGTGATGAACAGCTGCTATTAACAAACAGAAGCACTGAAGGAAAGCTGACTTCAGCCACAGCCTTAGATGAAATCAACTGAAATAAAAGAATACATCAAATCTCTCAAGATCTGATTAAACAACTCCTAAAACTGCTTCACATTACTAATCAGAATGACTTTATTTCTGTCAGATGTCTACAGAAGATCTTATTGAGGTTTAGATGTTTTTTTACTACCATGATGGAGATCAGTCTTTACTTTAGTTGGGCTCTTGAACCGTGACTTTAACACTAACTTTTTTTTGCTTGCTGTAACAATGTGTCTTTGGAACTTGTTATAGCAAAAAAGTCTGGTATTGTTGTTTATATATTGAGAAGAACAAACATTCTCTTATATCTGATCCAGTCCCATGTCTCTTTTCATATTGACACTAGAGCAAAAGAAGGAACACTGCTAAGCCATAAGTTATGAAAGACTGAAAAAAAAGAGTCTTTGTTGAAATTTAGACAGACACATCAAGAATCAGTGTATGCATCACAACAATGGTGACAGTTTTGTCCTGTGATGGTACCCAGCATGCATTGAACCTTTTGATTGTCACCATTGTTGAGATTCATATGCTGATTGTTGATGTCTCTCTCTGAGTGTTACTGATATTGAAGCTCAAAATATTTTAAACCCAAACTGTTCTTAAATCCTTGTGTTCTGGTTGTCACGATACTGTTCAATCTTATAAAAGCAAAGAAAATAACAATAATATGTGTGATGATACACTCCTACTACTTAAAAGCAAATGTTTTCAACAACACTTTAAGCCAGCCTAGTAAATTATGGTTAATAGAAACAGCCATAATCACTTGACCACCAACATAAATGCTGCTATAACAGATGTATTTTAAAGACACATATATAACAATCAAACAAAACTTAAAGCTCAAAATTCAAGAGTCAGGAGGCCAACTAAAGCAAGTACTGATCTCCACAATGGTAACGTTAAACAAAACAATAAAACATCATCATCTATATCTCTGTAACTCTCAGTAAGATCTTTTGATCTCTGATCTCTGATCTGACAGAAATAAAGTCAGTCTGGCTGGTAAAGCTGTTTGTTGATTGTTTAAATCTTCAGTTGATTTCATCTAAGGCTGTGGCTGAAGTTAGTTGTAGTTCTTGTGTTTGTCTTGTTTCTCTTTTTCTTCAGTGATTCTGCTCGTTAACAGCAGCTGTTCATCAGTGTCTGAATTCACTCATTAGTGTTCATTCTCTCTGTCAGGTGGACTATATTAGTAAACTCATGTAGGGAATAGTGAATGAGGGTGTAGGGTGTGATTTGAAACACAGCCTCTGAGTGTCGACTTTGAACGCTGTTAATTCACAATATATAGCAGCAGGCTACTTTCTCAAAAATGACGAATATTACCCAGAATGCATTGTTTTAAAGAAAAACAGCATGTTACTGTCAAAATTTGGCCGTTTTTTACAGTGATTTTTAACAGTGTACTGAACCAGGCTCTTCACAGGCTCCCGTTCAGGACGCTCATCTTGAAACACATACTAACATGCAGTCCATTGCTGCCTCTGACCATCATGGCATCCTAATAATCCCCATCCACTTGATTGGCTCTATCTCTCTCTCCTCTCCACCTGTAGCTGGTGTTTGGTGAGCGCTCTGGTGCTGTTGTACTGTGGCTGCCGTCGCATCATCCAGGTGGATGCTGCACACGTGGTAGTTGAGATGAGACCCCCCCAACATGATTGTAAAGTGCTTTGGGTATACAGCAATACACAGTAAACAGCTCTACATAAATGCATCATTCATTCATTCATTTATTCAGTCAGTCAGGGACAAGGACCTCAATGGGAACAGAAGGAAATTTATTTGGGTTTGTCCCTTTTGGGCTGTCCCTGTCTTCTCCCGTCTTTACCAAATTCGCAGAGGCTGCCCTTGCCCCCTGGAGGGAAATGGCCATCAGCATTCTCTTCATACGTCACAAGTTAAAACATTTGCACAATCTCCACAAGCTCAGTGCATGATTTGTAAACCAGTTATCTTTGAAAGATGGGTCAGTGCCCAGTTTGTTTGGACCAGTTTGCTCCTCCAAATCACAACCTTTAAGTATGATTAATAATTGTTGCTTTAATGTTCTGTCACACGTGCAAAAACTGTAGTCTGGCTAACTCACATTATAGTTCTTCTAATCAGCTGTGGGCCCGCTGTTGTCTAGAAATGTCAGTTAATATAGGATGTCTGTCGAGTCATGAGAGAGGATGGAGCAATATGTTGGTTTACAAACTCCAGTGCAAACCAAACTTTTGAATGGCAGTGTATAAATATTACATTTTTAAAACATTTAATGTGCATTTATAGTGTTATATTACACTGGCAGTAACCTAAAAAAAAAACTTGAAATTGAAATATTTCTGTTTTATTTATTTATTCATTTATTATCTACTGATGAGATGATGACCTGAATCAAGTGTCTGATTATGGACACATTCTCCTTAATTGAAGGTGTGGGGTTGCTCAAACCCCACATGGAAATTTTTATTTTTAATTTTATTTCTTTTGAGACTGTGGAGGGTTATTTTCTACAGATAACAGCAATGACACCTGATTGGTTGTAAATTTATTACAGAAGAGATGAAAGAATATGCACATGTGAGATGTTTTTAACTGAATGAAGCTACAACATTAATCTTTGTTTGTAACTGGATGCAAATTGTTTCAATGGCTGTGTGTGTGTGTGTGTGTGTGTGTGTGTGTGTGTGTGTGTGTGTGTGTGTGTGTGTGTGTGTGTGTGTGTGTGTGTGTGTGTGTGTCTGCAGAACACAAGAGGGCAGCAGATGCTAACGCAGACAGAGGCGCTGAGCATGTCTTCTGAAACTCTCCTGCGTGCTTCAGCTTATTTTAGTCTAATGTAATTCATCTATTTGATATTTAGACAGTCTCTGGGTTAATGCAACAGCAGTTACCTCACACTTTTGAATATAGCGAAATACTGTAATATTACTGAAAAACAATCGTGTCATATTTGATTTGTTAATTTGCACATTTTGCACATCCACATTTATTAAACAACAACTTGGATGCCATTACTGTTTCATTCCTGATTCCCAGCCATACAGATAAGAACAAAAAAACTTCCAAGCATTCATAATGACCACTTTGTTTAACACAAAACTTAATGTTCTGTATTGTAATTAAACTTCTAGGCCTGGTTTCACAGACAGGACTTAGACTAAGCCGGGATTAGACCATAGTTCATTTAGGAAATTTAAGTCATTTAACATTAAGAAATTTAACATTACTGGTGTGCATATTGAGACAAAACAAAGGCACTGATATTTTTCAAGATCAGTTAGTGCAAGTTTCTTTCAGTTGAAACAGCTCAGATTTACACTTTAGTCTGAGACTAGGCTCAAACCCTGTTTGTGAAACCAGGGGTGAGTGTATCATAAAAATGTATCCACTACATCACTGCATTGCTTGTTTCTCTTCTGAGTCAGGACTTAGACCCTGCTTGTGTGTGAGATCTCTCGGCTGGTAACTGTTTCTCATGGGGACCTCTGGCACCTCACGCCCATGAGATCAGCTGTAAACTTCATCTGTCCTATTGCTTGTTGAGTAGTATTGAGTTACTTGACAAAAGGATAGTAATATCCTATTTTATTATGTGGATAGGTTATTGAAAAATAAGAAAACTGATGTTTAAATTGTTTTCTTGTATTGTATCTCTCAAAAAGATGGATGTCATTTAAAAATGTGAAATTAGCACAAACTCCTGTTTAAGTTTAGCATTTGACCCGCCTACTTGTCTAGCTAGTAAAACGATTAGCTGTGCAAACCCTAATATTAATGTATATAACACACATATTTTACACATTCATTGCAAACCACAGTAAAAGCCCATTTCAAAAGTTTACAAGGTTTTCTTCTCTTTTTTTATTTTCTTAATAGCTCTCAGTCACTGTAGTGAAGTGCTGGCATTATTCTGATAAACACTTTCCAGCATTTCAACAATAAAAGTCTCTATATTTAAAACACTAACTGTATGCTGCTTGACTGTACGCTGCTTGACTTTTACAGTGACTTCTAGATCCATTCCTTTTAATAAACTCGTAAGGATGAGAATGAAATCACCACATGAACATCAGCCAGGATTGTTTCATCAGGTAGTGGGTAAAACATTCTGAATTGGGACAGTAAATAAAATATAATAAAAGTACAGACTGTAAATGTTGAAATGAGCCCATGAGAAAGGTTTGTTCTCAGCAGCTTCTTCTCAGCAAACCTCTGAGCGGCTGGGTTCCTCCACACATCTCAGCTCAGCTGCTTCTAAGCCCAAACAAACTGCTGATCAATCAGTGTGTTCTTAATCATGTGTAAGAAAATACTAAAATGGACAACTATGATTTTTAAAGTGGTCCTGTACACTTGTATTATATGGACTAAAAATCACTGTTAGTGTTTGTCTGAAGAAAGCAAGTCATAAACATGTTGGAAGACATGAGTGTGAGTAAATCATTTCTGGATGTGATGCAGAGGCCAGAAACATGCAGACAGAATAGAAGAACTTGTGTTCAATTAATGAGGAGGGAAGTAGAATTAAAAAATACAACATTCAATTTTTCGTCTAATCAACGTCGTCTGTTTGTTTGTTTGTTTGTTTGTTTTTTCTCAGCAAATATCAATATAGAATTATTTGCAACTAATTAGATTAGAGTAAGATTGGAAATTTGATCTTCAACCACCACCTACAGGTAATGGTTCATTTGAATCACATGCTGTTACTTTAACCCACCCTGTTAAAATCCACTTTGTGGTCATTTATCGTCCCCCAGTTCAATTGGGAAACTTCTTGGAGGAGTTGGACGTGCTGCTATCAAACTATCCTGAAGATGGTACTCCTCTGGTACTGCTTGGTGACTTCAACATCCACCTAGATAAACCCCAGGCTGCTGACTTCAACACTCTGCTCGCCTCATTTGATCTCAAGCGAGTCTCTACTACAGCGACTGCACAAATCGGCGCAACCAACTGGACCTCATCTACACGCGCTGTTGCTCAGTGGACAACACTTTAGTTACTCCACTGCACACCTCAGACCACTTCCTCATTACTGCTAATCTAGCAATTACTCCTGAAGCGGCACACGCTCCAACGCGGGTCACCTTTCGACGGAACCTACGCTCACTCTCTCCATCTCGCCTATCCTCTATGGTTGCATCCTCACTTCCTTCACTCTCGCAGTTTTCAGCTCTGGACACGAACAGTGCTACGGACACTTTTTGTTCCACTCTGACCTCTTGCTTGGACAACTTCTGCCCACTGTCGTCTAGACCAGCACACCACCACCCCATCTGCCCCCTGGCTGTCCGATGTACTCCGTGAACATCGCTCTAAACTCAGGGCTGCAGAGAGGAAATGGCTTAAATCAAGAAACTCTACCGACCTCAGTGTGTATCAGTCTCTCCTCTCTTCCTTCTCTGCAAACGTCTTCACTGCTAAAACATCATATTACCACGACAAGATTAACAACTGTTGTGACGCTCAGACACTCTTCAAAACCTTCTCTTCTCTTCTTAATCCGCCTCCACCTCCTCCTCAATCGACTCTTACAGCTGATGACTTTGCAGTTTTCTTCACAAATAAGACAAGAACCATCAGTGACCAATTCTCCACACCGCAGACTGAGGATAACTTCACATGACTAATGCTCACTCATTCTCCTCCTTCTCTCCACTCTCAGAGACGGACGTTTCCAAACTTATCCTGTCCTGTCATCCTACTACTTGCCCACTTGATCCGATCCCCACTCACCTCCTTCAAGCGATTTCTTCTTCAGTCATACCTTCACTTACTCACATTATCAACCTCCTCTCTTCACTCTGGAACATTTCCCTCAGCATTTAAGCGGGCTCGGGTAAGCCCACTGCTGAAGAAACCATCTCTAAATCCAGCACTTCTAGAAAACTACTGACTGGTATCCCTTCTTCCATTCATTGCAAAGACACTCGAACGAGCTGTGTTCAACCAGCTCTCTATGTTTCTTGTACAGAACAACCTCCTGGACAGCAACCAATCTGGCTTCAAAAGTGGCCACTCAACTGAGACTGCCCTGCTCTCGGTTACTGAAGCCCTGCGACTGGCAAGAGCAGCTTCAAAATCCTCAGTACTCATCTTACTGGATCTGTCTGCTTCTTTTGACACAGTTAATCACCAGATTCTACTGTCCACCCTCAGAAAGATGGGCATCTCTGGAACCGCACTCCTGTGGTTTAACTCCTACCTTTCTGATAGATCCTTCATGGTGTCTTTGAGGGGTGAAGTTTCTAAGTAACAACAACTTGCTACTGGGGTTCCTCAAGGCTCAGTACTTGGACCGCTTCTCTTCTCCATCTACATGACGTCATTAGGATCTGTCATTCAGAAGCATGGCTTTTCCTGTCACTGCTACGCTGATGACACTCAACTCTACTTCTCATTCCAACCAGATGACCCGACGGTAGTTGCTCGCATTTCAGCCTGTCTGAGTGACATTTCTAGCTGGATGAATGACCATCACCTTCAGCTCAACCTTACTAAGACTGAACTGCTGGTGGTTCCAGCTAACCCATCGTTTCATCACAACTTCTCTATACAGCTGGGTTCGTCAACCATAACTCCTTCCAGGACAGCCAGAAACCTAGGAGTTGTGATGGATCATCAGTTAAGCTTCACAGACCATATTGCTACAACGACCCGGTCCTGCAGATTTGCCTTATACAACATTAGGAAGATTAGACCCTTCCTGTCAGAGCAATCCACCCAACTTCTTGTCCAGGCTCTTGTTCTCTCCAGACTGGACTATTGTAATGCTCTCCTGGCGGGCCTTCCTGCATGTACTATCAAGCCTCTACAACTGATCCAGAATGCAGCAGCGAGGGTTGTCTTCAATGAGCCGAAAACAGCCCATGTTACTCCTCTCCTCATCAGGTTACACTGGCTACCAGTAGCCGCTCGCATCAAATTCAAGGTACTGATGCTTGCCTACAAAACGACCAGTGGCACGGCACGGCACGGCACGGCACCTAAACTCACTAGTTCAATCTTATGCGCCCTCCAGAAGTTTGCGCTCTGCAAGTGAACGACGCCTTGTGTTGCCATCCCAAAGAGGTTCAAAATCACTCTCACGGACCTTTTCCTGGACTGTGACCAGCTGGTGGAATGACCTCCCGATCTCAATTCGAACATCTGAGTCTTTACTCATTTTCAAAAAATATCTAAAGACTCTTCTTTTTCACCTGCACTTCACCAACTAATACTAGTACTTACCTTTTTTCTTTTCTATCATATTCCAAAAAAAAAAAAAAAACCCTGGCTACGTGTTCTGTACTAGACTAACTGAGACTTGTCATAGCACTTGCATACCATTGTTGTTCTCGTTGATCTGATTGTTTCTACTGTTCTCATTTGTAAGTCGCTTTGGATAAAAGCGTCTGCTAAACGATTAAATGTAAAATGTAAATGTAGATTAATTATTGAGCAAATCATGGAAATATTTAGGTTAAAAAATAAATAAATACATTGACAGTCCTAACAGTTACTTAATATAACCTTAAAATACGACTTCACTCCCTGCTAAGAATATCACTAAACATGATTTATATTTAATTTAACATACAATGCTCATTTGAACACTTTTTGGACATTTTTAGCATTTCATTAAAAAAATAAAATAAAATAAAAATTACCACAAAAACATGAATTCTCATCACTGATTTTATTCTGTGCAATCGGCCACTAGACTGTTAGACAGCTAACAGATATATCAAAATGGACAAATAATGAATAAACTTTTTTTATATATATATAAATAAAAATATAAATGCAAGAATGTACTTCTGAAATTGAAATAAAATAGTTCGGAGTAAAAAGAACTGTTTATTCTTCAAAAATGTAATCAAGTAAAGTAAATTTTACTTGAATAAAGTAGAAAAATAATACTCAGGTTTTTACACCGCTGAGAATAAGGCTGTGAACAATCAAATGAAATCAGTATCAGCAAAATCTGTGCTCTGGAGAAGAAACAGCATCAGCGTTACAGACGGCTTAATGCAGCTCAGGGCTGGCAGGAATGCATTTACAACAATAGTACGGACATACAGTAAACAGTGTTGAGATTAAATAGCACACTTTCAATACAGAAATATGAAATTATGACGTATACACGGTATCAAGGAATGAAGCGACTGATGGCTTTATGAACAGAATGAATGGAATCATTTGAATCATAATGGTATCATTTTATGATTTTAGCATCTGTAACTTTGCACTGGATTATTGCAATATTCGCAAGAGGGATGGTTATAAATCTAAAACTAAAGCAAAATATACAAATAATCATCCTAAATGGTTAGTGTGAGGCACCTACTGTAAGACCGTTCCAGCGTGCTGAATGTGGTAACCTCTTCCTGATCACCTCAGTCCAAGAGTTTTATTGATCACATTTAAACCCCTGCCAGCATTTGCATCTGAGTGTTCATTTTAACAGCCACTGCCATGTCCAAGTGTGCATCCATCTTCCCTCGCTAGGCTTCAGTTGGCAGCTGAAGTGAAGCTCAGAAATGCTTTGCCACATGAAGTTACGTGTAACACAGAGACTGCCTGCTAGGGATGGGAACCAGGGGCCAGTCGGCAGTGCTTCAGTAATGTTCTTAAAAAAGGGTGCAGAGACTTTTTAATTACATCTCCCACCTTAATTACATATTAAAAACATTTTTAAACAAAAATGTAGGTAACATACAGTATGTCATTATTTTATAACAGTGTATTGTTGTATAAAGTTACATAATTCTGTTCGACAAGACCTCTGAAACTATAACACGTCCAAAAAAATATTCTTACCTTACCTTATATTTCTGGTTGGTGGGAAGAGCACACAGAAGACGTCTGAACTAAGGTTACGTTCAACACAGTTCTCATTAAGACACGGGGAGATCCTTAAATCACTCCATCCTAACAGTCATGTGTGAACTCCTCCGCTGCAGGAATTGGCATCATTATCTCAGTCCCCCGTGGCCCTGAGTCCTTCTGAGTTGGACCAGACCAGTCCTTTAATATTCCCTCAGTGATGCAAGAAATCAACACATTCTTTCATAAAATCTTCAGATGCCAAGTTAGTCTCAAGCTACTGGTGAATTCAAAATGATTTGTATCTGAATTTAAAAATTAAAAATTAAATTTATGCATTTAGCAGACGCTTTTATCCAAAGGGACTTACAGTGCATTCAGGCTATCAATTTTTACTTATCATGTGTTTCCGGGGATCGAACCCCCAACCTTGCGCTTGTTAACACAATGCTCTACCACTTGAGCTACAGAAACATTCAAGTGTATTCTTTGTTATTCATCATCTTATATTAATTATGTACAATTTGAGGTAAGGATTTTTTGAAGTGTTGGCCAACTGAAAAGTATGAACATGAAAAGTATGAGCATGTACAGCACTCAATACTTAGTTGGGGCTCCTTTTGCCTGAATTACTGCAGCAATGCGGCGTGGCATGGAGTCGATCAGTCTGTGGCACTGCTCTGGTGTTATGAGAGCCCAGGTTGCTCTGATAGTGGCCTTCAGCTCTTCTGCATTCTTGGGTCTGGCATATCGCATCTTCCTCTTCACAATACCACATAGATTTTCTATGGGGTTAAGGTCAGGCGAGTTTGCTGGCCAATTAAGAACAGGGATACCATGGTCCTTAAGCCAGGTACTGGAAGCTTTGGCACTGTGTGCAGGTGCCAAGTCCTGTTGGAAAATGAAATCTGCATCTCCATAAAGTTGTCACCGCAGCAGGAAGCATGAAGTGCTCTAAAACTTCCTGGTATACGGTTGTGTTGACCTTGGACCTCAGAAAACACAGGGGACCAACACCAGCAGATGACATGGCACCCCAAACCATCACTGACTGTGGATACTTTACACTGGACCTCAAGCAACGGTGATTGTGTGCCTCTTCTCTCTTCCTCCAGACTCTGGGACCCTGATATCCAAAGGAAATGCAAAATGTACTTTCATCAGAGAACATAACTTTGGAGCACTCAGCAGCAGTCCAGTCCTTTTAGAAGCGAGACGCTTCTGACGCTGTCTGTTGTTCAAGAGTGTCTTGACACAAGGAATGCGAAGCTGAAACACATGTCTTGCATACGTCTGTGTGTAGTGGTTCTTGAAGCACTGACTCCAGCTGCAGTCCACTCTTTGTGAATCTTCCCCACATTTTTGAATGGGTTTTGTTTCACAATCCTCTCCAGGGTGTGGTTATCCCTATTGCTTGTACACTTTTTTCTATCACATCTTTTCCTTCCCTTTCGCCTCTCTATTAATGTGCTTGGACACAGAGCTCTGTGAACAGCCAGCCTCTTTTCAATGACCTTTTGTGTCTCGTCTTTCTTTCCCTAGGTGTCAATGGTCGTCTTTTGGACAACTGTCAAGTCAGCAGTCTTCCCCATGATTGTGTAGCCTACAGAACTAGACTGAGAGACCATTTAAAGGCTTTGCAGGTGTTTTGAGTTAATTAACTGATTAGAGTGTGGCACCAGGTGTGTTCAATATTGAACCTTTTCACAATATTCTAATTTTCTGAGATACTGAATTTGGGATTTTCCTTAGTTGTCAGTTATAATCATCAAAATTATAAGAAATAAACATTTGAAATATATCAGTCTGTGTGTAATGAATGAATATAATAAACAAGTTTCACTTTTTGAATGGAATTAGTGAAATAAATCAACTTTTTGATGATATTCTAATTATATGACCAGCACCTGTATATCTGATCAAATGCACATTCTCATTTTTTTGCTTGGCTGGAACAGCAGCTATGCTAATTATGTCTCTATTTGTTTCTGCCACGGGACCTGCATCCTGAGGTAACCAGGAATTACTCAAGCTTCAGTCTGGATCCAGAACACCTGAGAAGAGATGATGCCCACCCCTCAGACAGCAAGCAGTGTCGGCCCCAGTCCGGCCACATCTGGCCTGGCATGGATTTCACACGGGCCAGATGTGGGCCAACATATGTTACTGTCTGGAAACGACCAGATCTTGCTATGAGTTTGATCGCAACAAATAATCATTGCTGTGTTCACCATCTGTTTGATTACATGTCATTATCTAACTGCATGATTTTTACCATACATTTCTGCCATATGGACATCAACTTGAGATAGATATAATGTAGAAATATTAGTTTTCTATGAAGCTGCTTTACAATGATTTGCATCATGAAAAGCGCTTAACAAATAAACCTGAAGTGAATGTGTACTTCACATCATCTTGTTTTGACTAAACATGTGACTTTTACACATCAGATCTTCCATATGATTTAAGTGTCACATGTTCATAGAATTTGGCGAGTTTTCTGGACAAGCCTGAGTGATGCTTCTTCTGCTATATTCTCCCTGAAGCTGTTGAAACCACAGTTAATAATGACGTTATTCATGGTGACCTAGCATGATCTGCTAAGGTGCACTGGTCTTAACTGGCTGAATGAGAAGTACACAGGACTTTCACAGGTGCTTTCCCCAGTCCCTATCTGTCAGGCACAGCATATAAATGTACAGATTCAGAAGACTTCTGTTTCTTCTTCTCCTCTTTTCTAGTAAATATATTGTCACATATTTTTCAATATATGAAAAGCAGCAATTCCTTGTGAATTGTTCAATATATTGTAAGTAGTAACACAGTATATTATTCCGTATATTTTCAATATTTCATATATTAATCATTCTTATATAAGGAAATGTATTTTCTTGACGTAAGGAAACAGAATCTGACGGTGAAGTGCTTTTATTTACTTGAATGAGAAGGATCTTTTGATCACTGATTGTTCTACACTGTTATGAATAGCACAGTGGTTCAGATGCTAGAAGTGTTTTTTACTGCAGCAACAGGAACTTTGTAATGGTCATGAGTATGCTGGAGTCAGTGGTGGGGGTGACGCATTACAAGTAACACAAGTTACATAATCAGTTTACTTTTATCAAGTAACTAGTAAAGTAACGCATTACTTTTTAATTTAGAAGGAAATATCTGAGTTACTTTTTCAGATAAGTATCTCCAGTTATTCTGTTTCCATGTGTTGAGTGACAGCTCTGGTGTTGCCATGGTGACAGAAATCAGGAGTAAGTGCAGAGCGTTGTGTGTGAACATGATCTTACTGGTTCGACACTAAATATGAACGTGTGTTTACTCATCTCACCTGCACAAAAACACATTCAGTGTTCTTCAAAATGAATAAAAACAGTCAAATGCAAACTCAGAATATTACACAAACCTGTAATAATTAAATGTGTTAAATAAGACAAATATCATTTATGTATTTAATCCCATTTTATAAACCAATGTCTGTGCTACTGACCTTCGATGATCTAATTCAATCATCCTATTAAGCAAAAATGATACATTTGTGTTTGATTTGTGTTATTGCTGAATAGTGTTGAACTTTATTCTCCTGCGTCATATTCTTCATGTGATTAGTTTGAGCGGCGCCCTCTACTGTACAGACGAGAATTTACACTTCCTTCAGCCTGAGCCGCATTCACTTTACTTCTGTTGTGAAAAGGGCTTTTACATTTGTAAAAGAAGAACTTTTTTATATTAAAACAAACAAGCAAGCCCCGCCCAGGTTTAAAAAGTAACTCAAAAGTAACGTAACACAGTACTTTCCATAAAAAGTTAATTAGTAAGTTAATTTATTTATTTTTTTTTTAGTGAGTAAATATTTTTTTTAATGAATTTTTTTTGTAAGTTTCCCCAACACTGGCTGAACTTTCCCCAACAGTTTTTGTATTCGTTCACGAGGGCCATCACTGAATTGATTTTGAACATTACAGTTCAGATGTATTTTCTAAGTGATCAGAGTGTAATGTTGATTCACTGACCATGAAGCTGATGCTGAGCCAGCATTATACTGTAACACTGATGCAACAACATTGATTTTTCTTGTTCATTAATGTTGATTCAATGTGATTTATGTAGTGTCAATGTGTAATTTTTTTTGTGTCATTTTTTTTTTTAAATATAGGTTGTTTGGTGGGTGTGTAGGTGTGGTTTTATTTTTTTTGTGTGTTTTTCACGGACACATGACTGTTGATTTAGCATTGTTTCAGTGGTTTCTTGTTATCTGGATGTGTGTTCCTAATCATTTCCACACTGGAGACTGATGTACGCTATCCCAACATCAGCACGCTCATCATGTGATCACACAGCTTAATAAGCAGCAGCATGATCGTGCTCCCCGCTGATCATGTCTGTTTACTGTTTCCTCAGTATCATAGCATGTCCCACACACCATCATTTTAGATGACAAATCAATAATTACAACAGGCACAGTAGTTTTCATGAGCAGCAGGAATAACCTACTAGAGAAAAGAAATATTGACTGGAAATATCAACTATGAAACCCCACGCAAAACATGAAGATATACTGTAGTGCAAGAAACAGTAAGTGTAGTGTGCTATAGTGTAGTGAAACCGGTGGTAAAACAAAACGTTAGTAAAAAAAAAAAAAAATTCTTGAGAATTACTTTTATGTATTCATTCATTAATTTATTCATGTATTTATTTAGTTAGTTAGTTCCCCAGTCTTGGAACTAGACAGATAGATAGATAGATAGATAGATAGATAGATAGAAAGGGAAAATATAATAATAATAATAATTTTCAATAGGAAATTCTGGAACAAGGTAATAAAGTAAAAGTGAAAGTCGTGACATTTGTCAAGTACGGTAACCCATACTCTGAATTGGTGCTCTGCATTTAACCCATCCAAGTGCACACACACAGCAGTGAGAAGTGAACACACCGTGAACACACACCCGGAGCAGTGGGCAGCTATATATCCAGCGCCCGGGGAGCAACTGGGGGTTCAGTGCCTTGCTCAAGGGCACTTCAGTCATGAGTATTGAGGGTGGAAGAGAGCGCTGTTCATTCACTCCCTCCCACCTACAACTCCTGCCAGCACCGAGACTCGAACCTGCGACCTTCTGGTTACAAGTCCAAATCTCTAACCATTAGGCCACAGCTGCCCAATAATGATATAATAATGCTGCCCCACTAAGAGATTGGTAAGTGTCTTTGAGTATTCTGAGTCTCTGAATCAGCTATTTAACAGGTTCAATAAAAGAAACAAACAGACAAATCCTTCATTTGTTGGCAGAAGAGTTTGTAGACTTTGTTAAATAGAGTTGGCTTTCTGAGATACACACAGCAGCTTGGTTTCAGTGAGTCAGTCTGTCGGAGGGAGCTGTGCTGTAGCTGTAGCGTCCAAGCTCTGTTTGCCATTTTAGGCTTAGTTTAAGAAATGCTGTGCATTTTAATATATCTTGTCTTGTTAATAAAAGAAGAGCTTTGTAGGGACTGAAATCCACTGCTGTAGTTAGCACAGGACAGCGAATGGCCCTCGGATTGAACGAAATGAAAGCACAGATGAAGGAATACGCTGTCAGGAGCAGGCTTCACAGCAAAGGTCTGAACAGAGACCAGCAGAGGCGCCAGCGAGAGGGAAGAAGAAGTCAAACAGGCTCCGACAGAGAAGATCAGGGCCAGCAGCTCACACACCTGAAGACAAACACAGAGCCACGGTACACACGTGACAGCTGAGGAGAGCAGGATTAGACATGAATTCAGCACTGCTAAACACACTCCTGCTAATGCACCACTCATTATCCAGTTAATAAGGCACATCTTGTACAGTACTAGTGCAAGAGATGACGTGTTTTTGTAGGCTGAAACCTGGAAATGAGTTACAAATTTAGCACTTCCAGTTCCACTGTCCAGAAGTCATAGGGGTTTTTGGTTAAATGTCTGAAATAAGACTGAAAGAGCTGTTGAAGCTGAAATCATGAGAACATTATGTGGTTTATTTATAGCCTTCTGCCAATTGTTTTGAGGCTTCATAATTTACAAAATATGCATGAAGAGTAACATGATGAACAACACATGTAAGAATCATAAACTTTTGTGAACTCATGTGAGCGCTCTAGACATGAGCTTAAAGAGGACTGTAGTTTATAATCCACCCTAAAATGACCATTCAGTCATTCCTGTACGTCGTGAACGAGTAATATCCACTCACACGAGATGAACATTAATGGATGTTTTCGAAACACAGCTTCGTGAAGCTTTGGCACATTCAGGATGTTTTGGCTTAGTGTGTGTATCAGTTTTACCATGATTTGTTCCCTCAGCTTTGGCATTTGAACCTTAAAGGGATAGTTCAACCAAAAATGAAAATTAGCCCATGTTTTTATATGACTTTCTTCTTCTTGATAAGCAGATATGTGCTGTGGTTAGGTCTTGTTTCTATCATCTTCGTATTTTAGCAAAGGTTAAGCCCTTTTTGTCTGGTAAGAATCTTGAAAGCCTAGACTATTCTAACTCTTTGTATATTGGTGCCTCTCAGACTTGTGTCACACGCTTACAGTTAGTCCAAAATGCCGCAGCCGGCTCCTCAAAGGGAAGCGTAAAAGTGATCACATTACACCAGTTCTGATTTCGCTTCATTGGTAACCGGTCAAATACAGAATTGACTTCAAAGTTCTGTTATTTGTTTTTAAGTCTTTGTGGAACCAGGCACCACAGTACCTGTCTGAACTACTGCATTCACCTTCTCAGTCTAGATCACTTAGATCTAGGAACTCTGATTTAATATATGTTCCTAGAACCAGACTTAAAAACAGTGATCACACATTTGCAGTCATCAGTCCTAAGTTATGGAACAGTCTTCCAGCCTACATCAGATCCGCCCAAACCTTGTCAACTTTTAAATCTGCCCTGAACACTTACTTTTTCCCCCATGGCTTTCAATATCCCTGACTTATATTGGCATTCATTTCTTTTGTAACTAGCTGTTCTCCTCTATTTATTTATTTATTATTATTATTTTTTTTAGGATTTTATTTATTTTTATCTTACTTTTATTGTTTCTCTAGTGCTTAAATTCTGTGTCATTATTGTCGACGTCTTTTAGCCTTGTAACACCAGTTGTTTTTAAATGTGCTATATAAATAAACTTGTATTGTATTGTATTCTTTCAGATGAATCCAATTAGAGTTATATCAAAAATTGTCCTGGCTCTCCCAGGCTTTGTAATGGCAGTGAGTGGGTGTTTCTGTTCAACAGCCTAAAAGACGCAATAAAGCACATCCATCCATAATAAAACATGCCTCACACGGCTCCGGGGGGTAAATAAAGGTCTCCTGTAGCGAATCCATGCGTTTTCATAGGAAAAATATCCATATTTCAAACATTATAAACACTTTTCATATATCTTTTTTTGAATGTTTTTTAAGTATTTTTTGTAACTTGGTATTGCAGTTACATTAATGCCAACAAAGATTTCTAGTCTATTCATTTGTAGAATATATTAGAAATATACTTTCTGATATTTTAGGCTGTTGCTGATTAATCAGTGGGAACAGATTTCTAAACTGACAGAATGAATTTCTGAATCTGTGAGCACAACATCATGTGTACAGATGATCTGATCTTGAGAAACGTTTCTTCTGTGTGCTCTTGGGATCTGTTTTTCTGCATGGATGTCAGAGGAGAGACTGAATAAACCGCTTCTGTGGGAAAAGAGCTGATCATTTAATGAATCGAAAGCTTATCAGCTAATCTTCAGCATGTTTGTCAGCAAACGATTCCTTTGAGATGATCTATTTCTATATGATATGTGGTTTTATCAGTGGTTTGACTGTGGCACAGAAGTGAAAGCTCTGTTGACCGATCCAGGGTGAATCAAGCAGCTGCTGCAGGAAACCATCCAAAACATCTCATTAATGTGAACGATTCCTTTAAGATGAGTATTCTTGTGTGTCCTCTAAAATATGACCTCTGAGTAATGAGAGCTGGCAGGAGACAAAACTTAGCCAAACACATGTTCCTTTCTTTGCCATTATGGTTACAGACAGGAAGAATATTTTCTATATTATTTTTAGAATCATCATATTAATAAAGACATATTGTTACACTGTGGCAATCTGCCATTAAACTCACATCTCCTTCATTATATAATGCGTTTTATTGTGTTTGTCTTACAGATATTTTGTTAAAAATATGAAATGAGTATATTAAATTGTAGTTTTGGAGAGCAAAAGATCCCAATTTAAAAGACTACACAAGCCTTTATGTAAACGGCTGAGATGTAAATATTGTGACACAACTCCTCTCTCTCTCTAAACTAAATGTTACGTCCATAGGATTCAGCATTTCCAAAACGACATGTTTTAGATACACTTGTATTTCGTCCCAATGTCGCAATGCAAGGTGACTCAACTTCTCATTTGCCTTTGTGTGAGTCTCCACCCCTGATGGAGCGGGCAAATCTCGCGAGAGCGCCTCCTCTCGCGATGCCGCCCAGCATCACCGCTGCTGCAGTGCCTATAAAGCGGCGAGACGCGAAGCTGCGGCAAGGTCGCGCAGCATCACGGCGAACGCTAGGTTCACGGAGATCGTTAGCGTGCTTTGGAGCGCGTCGGATATTTCCTCACACGCGTTCAGCTGAGTGGAGTTGTTGGCTGGACGCACGCTCTGCGGGACGCGCGGTGCGTTGTTTTAGTCTTCCTGCAGCATCAGTGTCACCTCTACCGGCTCCGCTGCACTTTACCGGACAATATCGGCTCTGAGGAGGCTTTTCTGTCATGTCGGCGTCACCTCCGCCCGCCGCCGCCGCGAGCGACCATCTCTCCGCGCCCGAGCCTGACGCGCTCAAGCTCTCCGGTCCCACGCCGAGCCAGAGCCGCTTCCAGGTGGACCTGGTGTCGGAGTGCGGCGCGGAAACGGCGCTGGCCTCGGAATCCTCCCCACCCGAATACTCCGCCGAGCCGCTCCGGGATGCCGCGTCCGGCGGCGAGGAAGCCAAGGGCCGGTTTCGCGTCGTGAACTTCGCGGCCTCGAGTCCGGACGCGGCGCCGGCGGACAGCGCGCAGAACGGGGACACGGTGATGAGCGATGGCAGCCTGCACTCGTCCACCGGCGGCCAGCAGCACCATCACTACGACACCCACACCAACACCTACTACCTCCGCACCTTCGGACACAACACCATCGACGCCGTGCCCAACATCGACTTCTACCGGCAGACCGCCGCGCCGCTGGGCGAGAAGCTGATCAGACCCACCCTCTCCGAGCTGCACGACGAGCTGGACAAGGTCCGACACACACACGGCGCTTGAGCGGGCTACTACTGAACACATAGACCTGAGAAAATAGAGGTTTAATACTAAACACATAGACCTGAGAAAACACAGGTTTAATAGAGGGTTAATACTGAACACACACAGGCTTTAGTGGGTTACTATTGAACACATAGATGGACACTGATTTAGTGGGCAAGCAATGAAAACGTGTGACTAGTTTAGTGGGTTAGTACTGAAAACCCATGTTTGAAGTTAGTGGGTAAGTAATGCATAGACCTGAGAAAACAGGTTTAATAGAGGGTCAACACTGAACACACACAGGCTTTAGCGGGCTACTACTGAACACATAGACCTGAGAAAACACAGGTTTAATAGAGGGTTAATACTGAACACACACAGGCTTTAGCGGGCTACTACTGAACACATAGACCTGAGAGAAAACAGGTTTAATAGAGGGTTAATACTGAACACACACAGGCTTTAGTGGGTTACTATTGAACACATAGACCTGAGAGAAAACAGGTTTAATAGAGGGTTAATACTGAACACACACAGGCTTTAGCGGTTACTATTGAACACATAGATGGACACTGATTTAGTGGGCAAGCAATGAAAACGTGTGACTTGTGACTTGTTTTGTTGGTTAGTACTCTGGTATGACATTTTTTTAGTAAGTTAGTCCTGAAAACACAGGCTTGACACTAGTTTAGTTGGTTAGTAATGAACACACGTTTGACACTAGTTTAGTTGGTTCATCCTGAAAACACAGGTCTGACACTAGTTTAGTTGGTTAGTAATGAACACGTCTGAAACTAGTTTAGTAAGTTAGTCCTGAAAACATGCTGACACTAGTTTTGTTGGTTAGTAATGAACACACGTCTGACACTAGTTTAGTTGGTTAGTAATGAACACATGTCTGACACTAGTTTAGTTGGTTAGTAATGAACACACATGACACTAGTTTAGTTGGTTAGTAATGAACACATGTTTGACACTAGTTTAGTTGGTTAGTCCTGAAAACACAGGTCTGACACTAGTTTTGTTGGTTAGTAATGAACACGTTTGACACTAGTTTAGTTGGTTAGTCCTGAAAACACGATTGTACTAGTTTTGTTGGTAAGTAATGAACACATGTCTGACACTAGTTTTGTTGGTTAGTAATGAACACATGTCTGACACTAGTTTTGTTGGTTAGTAATGAACACACATGACACTAATTTAGTTGGTTAGTCATGAACACAGGTCTGACACTAATTTAGTTGGTTAGTCATGAACACAGGTCTGACACTAATTTAGTTGGTTAGTCATGAACACAGGTCTGACACTAGTTTAGTTGGTTAGTAATGAACACAGGTCTGACACTAGTTTAGTTGGTTAGTCATGAACACAGGTCTGACACTAGTTTAGTTGGTTCGTCCTGAACACAGGTCTGACACTAATTTAGTTGGTTAGTCATGAACACAGGTCTGACACTAGTTTAGTTGGTTAGTCATGAACACACATGACACTAATTAAGTTGGTTAGTCATGAACACAGGTCTGACACTAGTTTAGTTGGTTAGTCCTGAAAACACAGGTCTGACACTAGTTTTGTTGGTAAGTAATGAACACATGTCTGACACTAGTTTTGTTGGTTAGTCCTGAAAACACAGGTCTGACACTAGTTTTGTTGGTTAGTAATGAACACATGTTTGACACTAGTTTAGTTGGTTAGTCCTGAAAACACAGGTCTGACACTAGTTTTGTTGGTAAGTAATGAACACATGTCTGACACTAGTTTAGTTGGTTAGTCATGAACACAGGTCTGCCACTAGTTTAGTTGGTTAGTCATGAACACACGTCTGACACTAGTTTAGTTGGTTAGTAATGAAAACACGTCTGACTAGTTTAGTAGGTTAGTCCTGAAAACACTGGTCTGACACTAGTTTAGTAAGTTAGTCCTGAAAACACAGGTCTGACATTAGTTTAGTTGGTTAGTAATGAACACATGTCTGACACTAGCTTAGTTGGTTAGTAATGAACACATGTTTGACACTAGTTTTGTTGGTTAGTAATGAACACATGTCTGACACTAGTTTAGTTGGTTAGTAATGAACACATGTCTGACACTAGTTTAGTTGGTTAGTAATGAACACACATGTGACACTAGTTTAGTTGGTTAGTCATGAACACAGGTATGACACTAGTTTAGTTTGGTTAGTCCTGAAAACACGTCTGACACTAGTTTAGTTGGTTAGTAATGAACACACGTCTGACACTAGTTTAGTAAGTTAGTCCTGAAAACACGTCTGACTAGTTTAGTAGGTTAGTCCTGAAAACACTGGTCTGACACTAGTTTAGTTGGTTAGTAATGAACACACGTCTGACACTAGTTTAGTTGGTTAGTCATGAACACAGGTCTGACACTAGTTTAGTTTGTTAGTAATGAACACAGGTCTGACACTAGTTTTGTTGGTTAGTCATGAACACAGGTCTGCCACTAGTTTAGTTGGTTAGTCCTGAAAACACAGGTCTGACACTAGTTTTGTTGGTTAGTCCTGAAAACACAGGTCTGACACTAGTTTTGTTGGTTAGTAATGAACACATGTCTGACACTAGTTTAGTTGGTTAGTAATGAACACATGTCTGACACTAGTTTAGTTGGTTAGTCATGAACACACGTCTGACACTAGTTTAGTTGGTTAGTAATGAACACACGTCTGACACTAGTTTAGTTTGTTAGTCATGAACACACATCTGACACTAGTTTAGTTGGTTAGTCATGAACACAGGTCTGACACTAGTTTTGTTGGTTAGTAATGAACACATGTCTGACACTAGTTTAGTTGGTTAGTAATGAACACATGTTTGACACTAGTTTAGTTGGTTAGTAATGAACACATGTCTGACACTAGTTTAGTTGGTTAGTCCTGAAAACACATGTCTGACATTAGTTTAGTTGGTTAGTAATGAACACATGTCTGACACTAGTTTAGTTGGTTAGTAATGAACACATGTTTGACACTAGTTTTGTTGGTTAGTAATGAACACAGTTCTGCCACTAGTTTAGTTGGTTAGTCATGAACACAGGTCTGACACTAGTTTAGTTGGTTAGTAATGAACACACGTCTGACACTAGTTTAGTTGGTTAGTCATGAACACACATGACACTAATTAAGTTGGTTAGTCATGAACACAGGTCTGACACTAGTTTAGTTGGTTCGTAATGAACACGACTGACACTAGTTTAGCTGGTTAGTAATGAACACATGTCTGACACTAGTTTAGTTGGTTAGTAATGAACACATGTCTGACACTAGTTTAGTTGGTTAGTAATGAACACATGTCTGACACTAGTTTAGTTGGTTAGTAATGAACACGTCTGACACTAGTTTAGTTGGTTAGTAATGAACACAGTTCTGACACTAATTTAGTTGGTTAGTAATGAACACACATGACACTAGTTTAGTTGGTTAGTAATGAACACATGTCTGACACTAGTTTAGTTGGTTAGTAATGAACACATGTCTGACACTAGTTTAGTGGTTTGCTACTGAAAGCAGGTGTCAGATACTAGTTACATGGCTCTTGTTTGGTCTGAGATGTCTTCTGATTGGTTGAATGACTCTCATTTCATCAGATGTTAGATGAGATCAGTAAATGCCAGCATCATCTCAAATCTTTGTCTTGGTGGTGATGCTCTATAAGACTTCAGGATCAACATGCAGAGCTGTGTCCTTTGACCTGTGTGCGCAGTGACTGTGGTGTGTGTGAGGAGGTGATATCTGAAGATCAGACTCTTCACTGTATCATTCTACATGTAGTTCAGTGTTGTGAAAACAAGAGCAGGCGGTGTTTACATTCTTCATCTGGACTCCGATGTGCTGTGTCTGTGTGTGTGTGTGTTTGTATATTAGTGAGAGTGTGTGTAAGTGTGAGAGTTTGTGTGTGTGTGTGTGTGTGTGTTTATGTGAATGTGTGTGAGCATGAGCACGTGTGAGCATGAGTGAGTGAGTGCGTGTGTGAGAGTATGTGTGAGAGTGTGTGTGAGTTAGATTTTGTGAGTTTGTGTGAGAGTGTGTTTGTTTGTGAGTGTGTATATTAGAGTTGTGCGATATGGACAAAAAAAAACCTATCACGATTTTTTGATAAATTTTGCGATTTTGATTTTTAATCACGATTTTGACACACACAGACATGCTTTACAGTCATAAATGCATTCAGGATGAATTTGAAACATATTTCCAAAAGAAAACCAATGAGAGCTTTATCAAAAAGTTGTAACATGCCTCTAGAACAGACATAAGTCAAAATAATCACTAAGTGAAGATGTATGAGAGATTTATCAAAAAGTTGTAACATGCCTCTAGAAAAGACATTGTCCAGGGTTTTTTTTTTTTTTTTTGCCATGCATTGTTCATAGAGCTCATTGTAGCGGTGCCTCAGGTGCCGAGATATATTTATTACCCAAGGTTCACACGTACTCTGTCTGCAGTGCGTATACAGTATGTGTATGCGGTGCAGAAGCAGCAGCGAGAGCACGTTATTGTAACGCGAAAGCACATTAAAATAATGCGCGAGCGTGAATCTCTCCGCTCGCAGCAGATTTCCTTTGCTCTGTCACAAAACCAGACACGTGTGCTCAGATACACGCTGCTCTCGTCCGGAGAGAGTGCGCGCACTTGAAACATGTCTCCTCTCACTCACTCACAACTCTCTCTATGCTCATGCGCTAGATATTCATTCTTTTCACACGTTTCGATTTCTAACCTTTTCTGTTCACATCTTTTACCGTGTGCATTGTGAACGTTCTGATCCATTAACATGGGCTCGGAAAAAATACGCATCGCAGACAGCATGTGAACCTGGAGTTAGGCATATGCCCAGTCTGTTCTGTTCTTACGCTCCACATAGGCGCGCTGCATTCTGATTGGATCGGATAACATACTGCGGGAGGTCGGGGCCACGGAAAATCGTGCTATAAAGCGATTTTAGAAATCGTGCACGCTCAAATCGTGATTTTATTACGATTTCGATTAATCGCACAGCCCTAGTGTATATGCGTGTGTGAGAGTGTGTGTCAGTTAGATTTTGTGAGTTTGTGTGAGAGTGTGTTTGTGAGTGTGTATGTGCGTGCGTCTAGTGTATATGCGTGTTTGGGTTTTTTTGTTTGTTATGTTTTGTGGTTTTTTTTTGGGTTTTTTTTTTGGTTTTTGAGCATGAGTGAGTGTGAGTATGAGTGTGTGAGAGTGAGCATGAGCACGTGTGAGCGTGTGTGTGTGTGTATGTGTGTGTGTGAGAGTGTGTGTGAGTTAGATTTTGTGAGTTTGTGTGTTTGTGACTGTGTGTGAGTTTGTATGCGTGAGTTAGATTTTGTGAGTTTGTTTGTGTGTTTATGAGTGCATGTGAGAATGTGTTTGTGTGTGTGTGTGTTTGTTTGTGTGTGAATGAGAGTGGGTGTGAGAATGTGTGTGTGAGTGTGTCTTGCTCTGTTTCTCATGCGGTGAAAAGGCCTGTTGAGACACAGGAGCTGCCTGCTGTGTGTAGGAAGCGGTTCAGTTGAAGGTATGGTGAGCGTCCTGGTTGCTGTGAAGGGCTGGCACTGCTCTAGTGAGTCTGCGAGCAGTTTTAGCCGCAGGCACAGCGATTCAGCTCTCTGACGACACTGGTATTATGACTTGGCAGTTTATCTAGTTAAGTGCATTTGTAAGACGCTTTGATGCCAAGTTTTAGAAAAGCCTCTTTGAGACGAGTTATGACGCACAAGCGTTTAACAGTAGTTTCCACTCATTTGAGCCAAACAGCTCCAGAGTGAAGCACTCGGTGGCTTTCTGAAGAACAGATGCAGCAGATAACCGGTTACGGCCTGACCATCGGCTGCATGAACTGCGCAGTGTTCAGCAGCAGCGGAGCATGAATAAAACATGTCTAGTGCTGGGTTGGATGTGAGCTGCATTTCTGACAGCACTTGTTTTCCTTTGCGGGGCAGTAATTGTAATCATGAGACGGAGTAAAGTGAGTGAAGCACAGCTGAGGGACATAACGGTGGTTTGGTTTGTGCTGTTTGTGAACTCGGCCATCACTAGTACTTCCTCTAATGCTAAATATTATGTGAATGAAGTGTATGTAAATCTAATGTATCCGCTGTGCTGGTGTTTCACTGTATGAAGGACCAAACCTGCAGAAATTAAAAATAAGTAAATAAATATATAGATAAATAAATAAATGTGATAAAAACAAAAAATAGTTCATTTGAAATAAAATGTAATCCTGAATTTATTTTAAATTACTTTTTTCCTTTATGTATTTTCTGTATTTATTTTAAATTTATTTTTATTCTAAGTTTTTACTTATTTACTTATACTTTCATTTTTATATTTATTTTATTTATTTATTTTTAAATGTATTTATTCATGCACTTATTTATTTTTTATATGTATTTATTTATTCCCAGGTGTATTTATTTCCAGATTTATTTATCCGGGCTTAGTGATGTAACTATGAGGATAAGTAACTGAATTCAGTCGCTATTAAATAACTCAACATAATAAATGTGAATCTGTGAAAATATATTGGATCTCTCCAGTTGATCTGGAACACTACACTCTCAAACCCCGATCTCTATTATTAGTTTAATCAGAGGCTTCTGCGTGAGCTCTCAACCAATGATTCACCGGCGCTCCACAAGGACCGCCTCCCTCATTTACATGTTGCACACGCAAAAGTAAAAAGAAATAAATGAATAAATAAATCTGGAAATAAATACACCTGGGAATAAATAAATACATATAAAAAATAAATGCATGAATAAATACATTTAAAAATAAATAAATTAAATATAAAAATAAATGAAAGTATAAGCAAATAAAAGTTTAAAAGAATAAAAATAAATACATAAAGGAAAAAAGTAATTTAAAATATAAATTCAGGATTAAATTTATTTAACTATTTTTGTTTTTATCACATTTATTTATTTATTTATTTATTTTCCTTTTATTTCATTTATTTATTTATCTATATGTTCATTTACTTAATTTTAATTTCTGCAGGTTTAGTCCTCCATATGACTGTGGGTTAATTTGCTCTCGTCACTTTATCTGAATCTGAGCGAGCGGCGTTCGTGACTGGAGCCGTTATAACATGCTCTCACAGCTTCTTTGTTTTTTTTGTTTAACTAACTTTGGGAGGAGCAGAGTTCATGTATGCAGTTTAAACAGGCATTTACACTTAGCCCACGGCGTCTTAAACCGCCTCCTGAAGTGCTTGAGTGACTGAATGGTGTGTCAGAATGCATACACCTGGTGTGTGGTGATCAGATAGTGGTTCGATCAGAAGTGATTAGGTTTTCGTGCACCTGCAGGAGGATGAATGTGGAGGCTCTGTAAGCAGATGTGTGATCCTGAGGCTCTGTGTTTGTGTGTGTTGTGTAGCAGCTGTCAACACGGCTCCAGTGTTTTCTGCTGCTAGAAATACATCTGCTCAGCTGTTTGTATTGTTGGGGACAGAGTTAAGCTGTAGGGGATTTCACAAAGCTGTCTTCTTCTGTTTGTCCTTTTAATGGTTGTCAATTAATCTGATCCCTCCAGATAGGCTTCATGAAGTGGCTGATGGGATTCCCTTTTTTCTGCTTTCTATCAAACCAGTGAGATGCATGTGCTTAGTTTCAAGCGGCCGGTTTTGACACGTTACGTAAAGTGAACACTAGTAAAGTCGTGATAAAGTCATGGTGCTTTGAGATCGAAGTGTTTTTCTATTGAAGTTCCACATAGGAGGGTACTGTACAGCAAATCCATGACTGAATGGAAAGTGTTTTATTGGCTGCTGGCAGTGAGTTTGAGCAGATATTGATGTGTGAGCCAGTCAGTCTTTATGGCTGTGACATCGGCATCTGGTTTTCCAGTCGCTGCTTTAACAGTTTTAGGATTTCAGTAGAGCGGCACGTTATGTCACGTGCACTTAATCATTCATTAATTCTGGCTCTGTTGAATAATGCTGAAAGTGTTTGGCGCCGCACGTTTTTGTAGTGTGACTGGCGCTGGATGCAGACGCATGAGATATGCTGAAATACTGCTGCTGTGAGAGACTGACTGATATTCGCAGTGGTTAAGAGCGACCAGCATCACCCTCTCTCTGTGACGGGCAGATGCTGCGCTTGTCAGTGTCATATCAAGCCTCGGACAGCAGCTGTAAAGAGGAGCACGCTTGCTTACTGAGGTCAGGATGGTCGTCGTGAGTTTTGGCCAACTTGTTCCTGCTGATGTAAAGTGGAGTAACATTACGTAATTTAGGGAAAGGTGAATTGGGTGCTGTGGTGTTTCTCCTGACTGTCAGCCTGTGGAGGCATCAGAACATCTCTAACAGCTCTACTGCAGCATTGCTTTTTGAGGTTAAATGCATCAAGTTTAGTAAGATTAGGTAAAAGCCTTTTTCAGTGTGCAGATTGAACCGAGCAAGCAGTCTTTGCCTTGACCTGTACCTGGACTTTAAAGTGGACTCAGACCTCTTTTAGGTTTTGATATTGTGTCGGTCTACATTACATTCACACAATTGTTTTAGGATGTCAGAAAATGTTTAGAAAATCATCACAATAATAAATAAAAGTTATTGTTAATCCTAAGGCTGTAATATATTGCCGTAAAACAACTCCACCATAAAATAAATGTTTATACAAATTAATATTTCATAAGTGTATTGTTTGACTTTATACTACAGCAGTGTAAAATGAGAATACTTTTATCTCCGAGATGCTAAAACCACCGGCTCATGCACGCTGAAATGTGCAGCACAACAGACTGTATACTAGGCACGGGCCCATTACCGGTTTCAAGGTATACCGCGATTTGAAAATGTCACGGTTTCAGAACCACTAATATTTTCCATGATAGCGTTCCTGCGGTATGCGCTGTTCTCCATGTCTCCTCAGAGACTGAAAGAGTAGGAGTCCCTCAGAGAGTAACACTGACCCCTCCTCCTCCTGCTGGTGAGCGAGCGGTCAGTCACGTGTGTGTAGGATGACCCGGGTACACTTCACATTCAGCGTTCCTTTCCGTCTCGCTGTGTCCGCACAGCTTTCAAAACTTGTAGCAGGACCACGGGGTGCGCGGCTGTCCGTGAGCCCTCTCCATGACTAAAATAACATAATGCTGACGGTGCGCGGACAGCCGAAGTATACTTAGTCCTTTACGCGATCGGCCACCCGCCGTTTTTTGCCTTATTGCAACTCTCTGTTTTGGACAAAATGTAATTTATGTGAAAATATGAAGTCTGTTAATGTCTGTTAACACAGACCAGAGACGCTGAAGACAGACGCACAGAGAAAAATACTGCAGCAGGGAGATCACTGACTGTTCATGATGCACTAACTACTGGAAGAACATCCTCAATACTGATTTGGGGTTTATATGAATGTGTTTCTGAGGGGAGTTGACTGTCTTCTGGAAAGTTTACGTGGTATTTTCTTCTCATCTGGTCTCTGTATAGTTCATATTAAAGCAGTGTTTACAGCGGTAACCAAGGAGACGCTGTATCTGGTCTGTATCTGTGTTCCAGAGGCGTCTCCTGCTGTCAGAGAGAGAACCTGCATCTCATTCAGAGCTTCTGCTGTTTGTTTCTTCAGACATCTAGTATAATTTCACAAAGCTTGTCAGAACATTGTTTTTGATTCAAATTGGGTTATTATTAAATCAAATTATGTGTATGATTATTATTATATAACTAAATGATATAAAATGATATGTATATGAATTATATAACTAAAATTAACTGTAATTACAGATTTAGGTTAAATAAAGATCAGTCAGTCTTTATTTTTTTCTTTTTAGGAAACAAAGAAAAAATAAACTAATTCTACTGTTTCTAATGTTCTGTATGTTGCTCAAAAACAAAATATATTGTCCAGCGAAAAAGTCATTTAAAAATAACACATTTCAGAGCTGTAACAACAATACCGTGAAACTGTGATATTTTTGCTTAAGGTTATCATACCGTCAAAATCTCATACCGGCCAATGCCTGCTGTATACTTTACACAGCCCTTCACACTTGAGAAGGTCACTAAGCCACATCACACTTTAGTTTCAGTTCATTTGACAGATGCTTTGCCAAAGCTGGGTGCAAACATAATGTTAGGGATTTGTGTTCTTACGAGAACTAGGGCTGCGCGATTAATCGGAGGTCACCGTAGCCACCAGATCCAGTCTGTATCCAAGTCAGAGGGTCACTGCAGTCACCCGGATCCAGTATGTATCCAGCCCAGATGTTGGATCAGCACCTAGAAAGGACCTCTACAGCCCTGAAAGACAGCGGAGACGAGGACTAGAGCCCCAGAGACAGATCCCCTGTAAAAACCTTGTCTCAGACGACAACCGGGACAAGTCCACAGGAAACAGATGATTCTTCTGCACAATCTCACTTTGCTGAAGCCTGGAATTGAACTGCTGGTTTCGTCTGGTCAGAGGAGAACTGGTCCCCGACTGAGCCTGGTTTCTCCCAAGGTTTTTTCTTCATTCTGTCACTGATGGAGTTTTGGTTCCTTGCCGCTGTCGTTATATCGTTGACTTGATTGCAAATGATTGCACATATACTATTTAAACTGAACTGAGCTGCATGATGATATCACTGAATTCAATGATGAACTGCCTTTAACTGTCATTTTGCATTATTGACACACTGTTTTCCTAATTAATGTTGTTCAGTTACTTTGACACAATCTTTTTTGTTTAAAGCGCTATATAAATAAAGGTGACTTGACTTGACTTGACTTAATCAAATGTGATTCTTGTCATGCGCATCTCGTCAGTAAAGCCAGTTCTGTGATTAGTAGTAAACCATCATCGCGTGCTTTCAGGTGAAGCAGCATTTACTACACAGAGCCGTAGTTCACTGACGAGCTTCGCAAAAAAATCACAGACGATATAATCGTACGATTTTCAGACATCAGAAGACTAAAGAGAAAACAAATATAAATAGAAAGGATTATTGGTGCTTCCCTGCCCACCCTTCAAGAACTGTATACATCCAGAGTGAGGAAAAGGGCTCAGAAAATCACTCTGGATCCCTCTCATCCAAGTTACCCCATCTTTGAACTTTTGCCATCTGGCCGGCGCTTCAGAGCCACAAATACCAGGACAGTCAGGCACAAGAACAGTTTCTTCCCCCAGGCAATCTACCTCATGAACAGTTAAATGTTCCCCACTTTGAGCAAGTCCTGACTCATTTCAAAAACAAGACCAAAATAAACCAAAATCCAAAGTCCGAATGCTGTTTATTGGAAATAAGACCAAAATATTGTGACCCACAACTGCCCACTTTACTCACTCCAAGAAGTGGCTCACTTTATAAGCCATGTCCAAACTACAGACAACAGAAGATAATAAGAGGACATGGCAACACTGGAAGACTGTCAACGGTGGCTTAGTTAAAATTACCAAACGTAACAAACCTTTGCTTTAGGGCTGTGCGATATTGAAAAAATAATACGATATGCGATAGCTTGCTAAAAAATGCGATATTTGATATTTACATTTACGTTTACATTTAATCATTTAGCATACGCTTTTATCCAAAGCGACTTACAAATGATAACAAAATAACCAATCAGACCAACGAGAGGAAAACAACAGTATACAAGTGCCATGACAAGTCTCAGTTAGTCTAGCACAGAACCGTAGCTAGGTTTTTTTTTTTTTTTTTTGGGTTTTTTTGGATAGACAAGAAAAGGTAAGTACTAGTATTAGTTGGTCAAGTGCTGGCGAAAAAGGTGTCTTTAGATGTTTTTTGAAGATGAGTAAAGACTCTGTTCGAATTGAGATTGCGAGGTCATTCCACCAGCTGGGCACAGTCCAGGAAAAGGTCTGTGAGAGTGATTTTGAACCTCTTTGGGATGGCACCACAAGGCGTCGTTCACTTGCAGAACGCAAGCTTCTGGAGGGCGCATAAGTTAGCGATATGCAATACAATATTTCTTTTTATAAAATCTATTTAAGTATATTTAAAACATTAAATAACCAACATATGTTTCACATTATTTCAGGGAAAATAAAGCATTACTACAACTCCTGAAAGTGAACAAGCCATGTTTTACTGTTGCATAAAACAAATCAGACATGTAAGCAAACAAACAAAAATAAATAATAAAATAAATCTCACCAACACTTTGCTCCACTTGGTATAGTTATATCAACCTGAAAACATCAAGAACATTCAGGTACACAAACATTTGAAACAGAGTGGAGTTACTTCTTTGCTCTCTTATTGTTTTCTTAACATGGCTTGCTTGCTTGGTCACATTTCAGCATTGATACTAAAATCGTTACAGATTTTTGGACAAGAAAACCAGCATGTCCACTTTGCTTGGTTTCAGAGATGGCGCCGAAATGTAACTACATTGCCTGAGGTGCTGAAAAGTCTTTCAGATGGTGTGCTAGTGGCAGGCACACAAAGATACTTTTGCGCCAGCTTACGTCAGTGTGGAAAATTGACCTTATGAATCCCCCTCCATGCCAAAGGGTCCTCCTCAGAATGTCAGAATGTAGCTGTTAAATTCTGCTTCTGCCATACTGAGCCATCCCGAGCTGAGTCGTACCACGCAGTGGAGAAGCGCCAAATGATTACTTGGTCAGGGGATTCAGTGGGAGATGCAGATGTGACTGAGGTCTGTAAGAGGCTTCCTTAACACTTCTTCATCATCTTTGCACTTGTGGCTGAGTCCCTGTCTCAGATGTCAACAGCAGGTTGTGTCTCGTAGAAAAGAAAGTAGGCACTCATAAGCTCAAATCATTCTTGCCATTTAAAATGTTCTTATCTTCTGAATTGCCTTCATTTCTGATATTAACCTTTAACTAATTTCTGCCAGTTTTTCCTTACAAATGTAGTCTTTTTTGAACTATGGGTGTGTAAAAGTGGCAATGCTCAGCAGAGATTGGGTTGTGGGATCATCATATTTTGACTCCATGTAGGCCAGCACTTTGGTTTTTAATTGAGCGTGTCAGCTCTGTCTTCATCATCATCAGCAAGTGTTTTTGTCTTCAGTAAATGAAGAACAGGCAGAAGATAGGAAATGCATACGTAGTCATGGTTTTTTATAGTGCTTTTTTGTTCTTTTTTGATGATCTGTTGTCCTACTGGACCAGAGGTCCGTCATACATTCAAAATGTTCGACATCTTTCAGCTCCAACATGACGCGGTTGCGAGTTTGTGTGTACATTTGGGGAATAGTAGTTTGGGAAAAATAGGACAGAGAGGGAATGTTGTGTTTACGTTTTGTGTTCTTGAGGTGCGCGGGACGTGTTTTCTAGACTGTGGCGATCGGAACCATATCCTTTGCCAGATATTGTGTTATGGCCTCTGTTGTCTCTTTATGGTGGCGGGAGCTTGCAGGATATGGTGTTTAGCTTTCAAAGCTTGATGCTATGGATTGCTGCTTAGGTTCGGGAACGAGGGTTGATTCTAGCAATGCAACAATAAAAATTTTTCAGAAGCAATCCAATCTGATACCAGCACAGTTTAAAAAAAATAAAATCAGTGTAGAATTTCTATACTTCTGTGTCTACCTGATCATCACTCTTTTGCATGTTAAACACAATCTACTACATATAGACTACTTCATTTTCATGAAAAATAACAAATGGAAAAATATATAATCATAATCTATGACAAAAATACTATTATAAACTAGGTTAGTGGATAATTCAGCAGCAAAGGATACTCTAGAAAAATCACAGGCGCACAATAATTGTATAAAATCTAGTGAAATATTTTATTTACAAATAAAAGTGAATAAGTCTAAAATCTGGTAAAATGTTACACATTGCTCTTTGTATTGTTGTAAAATACATTCATGAAAAAACAAGTAAATACATTTATATAGAAATATAAAAGAGTTTCCTTTAAATGTATAGCACAGTAATAAAGGCAGCAACGTATGATAGATAGGACAGAACAAGAAAGACTATTAATAATCTTTGATTGTGCAGAAAAGTATTATAATACTAAAGGCGCCAATACAGAGCGGCACAGAGTTCTTATGCACATCCCGTGTGCAGAATGATGTGCTTGAAACAACACGGAGTCACAGTGTGCAGGCTGCACAGCCCTCCGAGTCCATATAGAAAAGTAAGTACAAAGGGAAGAGATATAGACACATAGTGTATTAAATCTGTGCGTTAGTTTATTGAGCCTTTTCTTTGAACAGTTTTAAACCTCAGTTGCTGTGCGCTCTTGAAGAGGGTTTGATGGTTCTGACTGTAGTAACCGAACGAGACACAGTTTGATTGCTGAATGGAGGATGACTGAGCCTCAGCGGAAAGAAGAGTTTATGTGAACTTGAATATATTGACTTAAATATTAATCTGTACCACACATTGAACTATGGAACAGCTTCAGGACACTTGAAATATAGTGCACAAAAACGTTTTGGTGCTTTATAATGTTTTCATGCCTTTCGTGGGGCTCAACAATAACACAGAATAGTATACTCACGATATCGGATTTGGATCGGTCCCCTCTGACCGATACCGGAACAAAACAACACAGCGTTGCAGATGGTTACCACTATGTCAGGCAAGGCAATTTCATGGCAATCAGCTGACTGTTCATTTGGTGTTTTCATCAAGATGGCAAGATGTTGAATTACTTCCATCGCAGAGATCCTTGATGAATGCCAGCGTGATTTATGGCTGCTTGATTATGGCATAAATCATAATCACGAATCACGATTATTTTGGTCAATATTGTAATCAAGATTATTTAACACGATTATGAGGGGGCCATATGACCAACACTTTATATGAGTGATTTATTTAAAGATAGTGATACATATCAAATATATAAGCTATTTCCTGTAAATAAGGTTGCTATGACATTCACATTGTAGAGACCAGCGGAATTTCAGACAAACAAACAAAAAGTTCTCAACATTATTGAAAATAATTAAACTGTCAGTAAGGAAAAAGAAAAGGACAAATACAATAGATAAAAAAAAGATACAAATGAAACAAACTCTGCTTTAATGTTTTTTTTTTTTTTGTGCAAGTCTCAAACAGCCTTCTACAGAAATGAATAATCAAATGTCAAATAAAACAGCATTGTCTTCACTTGTCTTCATAATTAAACTTTTTTTTTTGTTTCTTATTGAAGCTACAAAAGTCCTTCAATCAAGAGCTGTGTGTGATTATGAATTTGTCTTTTGTTGTTTGATTAATATTAAGCACACAGTCGGGTTATGAATTTGTAGCGCTGGAAAAGGGGGCAGAGTGGAGCGCAATAATCGTTAACTGTTTTTCGATTAATTGCACAGCCCCAGCGTGATTTATTTAGTGATTGTGATGTGATCTCCACGCAGGTGATGTAATGATTGTCCTGTGTCAGTAGAGGGTAAGAGCATGCTGGGACGGGCCTAAAACAACAGGTTAAGGAGCACTGGTTCCCTGCGCCTCCGGCCCCGGCTCCATAGTGATGCTCCTCCCATGAGAGCAATGAAGGCAGCATCCCAGTGGACACGCATTACCTTTATCACACCTGAGCTCAGTGTTTCTGAGTGAGCGTTTGTCATCAAAATGGGCTTCATATGAGATCACTAGTGATGATCTGAAAATGAGATCATTCATCAAGCAGCACTCAGAGAGTGACCGTCGCACTCTGAGCACTGCGGTATGGTGACCGTCGCTCTCTGAGCGCTGCGGTGTGGTGACCGTCGCTCTCTGAGCGCTGCGGTGTGGTGACCGTCGCTCTCTGAGCGCTGCGGTATGGTGACCGTCGCTCTCTGAGCGCTGCAGTGTGGTGACCGTCGCTCTCTGAGCGCTGCGGTGTGGTGACCGTCGCTCTCTGAGCGCTGCAGTATGGTGACCGTCGCTCTCTGAGCGCTGCGGTGTGGTGACCGTCGCTCTCTGAGCGCTGCGGTGTGGTGACCGTCGCTCTCTGAGCACTGCAGTATGGTGACCGTCGCTCTCCGAGCGCTGCGGTGTGTGGTGACCGTCACTCTCCGAGCGCTGCGGTGTGGTGACCGTCGCTCTCTGAGCGCTGTGGTGTGGTGACCGTCGCTCTCTGAGCGCTGCGGTGTGGTGACCGTCGCACTCTGAGCGCTGCGGTGTGGTGACCGTCGCTCTCTGAGCGTCGCTCTCTGAGCGCGCCTGCAGTATGGTGACCGTCGCTCTCCGAGCGCTGCGGTGTGGTGACCGTCACTCTCCTAGCGCTGCTGTGTGGTGACCGTCACTCTCTGAGCGCTGCAGTGTGGTGACCGTCACTCTCTGAGCGCTGCGGTGTGGTGACCGTCGCTCTCTGAGCGCTGCGGTGTGGTCAGCACTCAGAGCTGAGCGCTGCGGTGTGGTGACCGTCGCTCTCTGAGCGCTGCGGTGTGGTGACCGTCGCTCTCTGAGCGCTGCAGTGTGGTGACCGTCGCTCTCTGAGCGTCGCTCTCTGAGCGCTGCAGTATGGTGACCGTCGCTCTCCGAGCGCTGCGGTGTGTGGTGACCGTCACTCTCCGAGCGCTGCGGTATGGTGACCGTCGCTCTCTGAGCGCTGCGGTGTGGTGACCGTTGCTCTCTGAGCGCTGCGGTGTGGTGACCGTCGCTCTCTGAGCGCTGCGGTGTGGTGACCGTGAGAGTGACTGCGCTGCGGTGTGGTGACCGTCGCTCTCTGCGCGCTGCGGTGTGGTGACCGTCGCTCTCTGAGCGCTGCAGTGTGGTGACCGTCGCTCTCCGAGCGCTGCAGTATGGTGACCGTCGCTCTCCGAGCGCTGCGGTATGGTGACCGTCGCTCTCTGAGCGCTGCGGTATGGTGACCGTCGCTCTCTGAGCGCTGCGGTGTGGTGACCGTTGCTCTCTGAGCGCTGCATTATGGTGACCGTCGCTCTCTGAGCGCTGCGGTGTGGTGACCGTCGCTCTCTGAGCGCTGCGGTATGGTGACCGTCGCTCTCTGAGCGCTGCGGTGTGGTGACCGTCGCTCTCTGAGCGCTGCGGTGTGGTGACCGTCGCTCTCTGAGCGCTGCAGTGTGGTGACCGTCGCTCTCTGAGCGCTGCGGTGTGGTGACCGTCGCTCTCTGAGCGCTGCGGTGTGGTGACCGTCGCTCTCTGAGCGCTGCGGTGTGGTGACCGTCGCTCTCTGAGCGCTGCGGTATGGTGACCGTCGCTCTCTGAGCGCTGCCGTATGGTGACCGTCGCTCTCTGAGCGCTGCAGTGTGGTGACCGTCGCTCTCTGAGCGCTGCGGTGTGGTGACCGTTGCTCTCTGAGCACTGCAGTGTGGTGACTGTCGCTCTCTGAGCGCTGCGGTATGGTGACCGTCGCTCTCTGAGCGCTGCGGTATGGTGACCGTCGCTCTCTGAGCGCTGCGGTGTGGTGACCGTCGCTCTCTGAGCGCCGCTGCGGTGTGGTGACCGTCGCACTCTGAGAGCGCTGCGGTGTGGTGACCGTCGCTCTCTGAGCGCCGCGGTGTGGTGACCGTCGCTCTCTGAGCGCTGCGGTGTGGTGACCGTCGCTCTCTGAGCGCTGCGGTGTGGTGGCCGTGTGACTGTGTCTTGGGTGTGGTTGTGTTGTGACTGTCTGTGTGTTTCTTGTGGCTGTGTTTTTGGTGGGGTCATATTTGTTGAGGTTGTCAGTGTCTTCCTCTGATGGATACAAACACTGCAGTATCCCATCACGCTTCCCCGTGCTCTCTCATGTGTCTCTGCAGCAGCATCATGTGGTCTTTATACTTCTCAAATTCAGGCTTGCGTATAAAAATGTCCATGTGCAAAGAGTGACAATGATATACAGTACACCTCCTCTAATCAAGTGTGTACCTATAAAGAAACAGGAATCTACAAAGTCAGCAAACTTGGAATACTCTTTAAGTCTTCCGTAACTTTAGGTATTACTGCTTTTACCTTTCTTAGCACTTTCTGAGCATCGAGTACACAAGTTCATGACAAACTATCATCTGTCCTGTTGAGTTCCTGGAGAATGATTACTGCCACTGAACTTCACTTCTCACTGTACTCTTCTTGCTGTTAGAGCCAAAATGATTGACTTGGTCTCATTAAGTCTTCCCAGGAGTCTGTGTTTTGTTAATGTGGACCTTGGGAAAGGCTGCATGTGATTTAGCTCCAGTAGGTACTTCCTGTGGGCATAAACGAGCGTGTTGTGTCTCCCTGGGTGAGATGATGAAATGTCACTCTTCTCACAGCTTTTGGTGGCTCTGTTGACACTTGCTTGGAATTTTCCTGCTCTATTCTTAGCAAAAGTCACTCCTTGTGACAAGAAAGCTCGTTGAATTTCTGGATTAGTTTTGCTACAGTGTTCGTTCACGCTTACAACAATCATTGGTTAGTCTTCTTGTATCCTTGGCCTACTGTGTGCAATGAAGTACGTCACCTCACAGTTCTCTCAATTGGCTCCATTGTCAGGATTAACTGAACGATTCAGTGGGCTTAACACACTTACTTTCTACAAATGGAATATTATACATACTAAACAAGTTAAATAAATTAAGATTCTCAGATTAAGACACATAGCCTGTATTTACATGTGCATTTACAGAAGCTGTCATTTTTGACTCAGTTTTGCTTAAGCACAGCAAGTTGTAAAAGAGAACTGAATCCATAAACTGTACTCTTATTGTCTGACTGTGTGTGTGTGTGTGTGTCAGAATGAAGGCTTTATTGTGTGTTTAATAACCCTTTTCAATATCAAGCATGTTTCACTCTTTATTTTCTCATTCATCCATGTTTATTCACTCTCATACTAACTTTCATACTAATTTGAAGCCCTTGTTTTCCTTCAAAGATAAACTTTAAATCAGACATGCTATTAGCTGTTGAGTCTTTACAAAGGTCTAAAGCAGTGAGGCCTGCAGCACTTTATTGAAACTTTAACTGGAAAGACTGAGTGACTGTACTGAATAAGATGTGTTAGTAGTTTATTATTTTCATATGGAGCTCTAAATCATGTCTTTACTGTCACAAGTACTGTTTGATGTGTGCTTTTAGAGTGTTTTTTTGTTTTGTTGTTAGTTTGTTTTTCCTTCTCTTTTTAAACTAGTTCTAGTAATTTTTAAAGGGCCATGAAACCCCCCATTTCAGCACTGTTTATCTCTCACAACAGTTTTAAAAAATGCTAAAAAAGTGGACGTGCTGCGGAGGAGGGGGAAGAGGGGAGACAGACAACACACACAGCTTCACGTTCAGACAGTTTCATTTCACTCCCATCGAGTTAAAAATACAAATAAATGCATAGCCATTTGCACTCTACATCGAAAAAACATGTATATGAATGCACTGTTTGTGTCACGGAGCTGTAAAAACGGTTATGCTCACCAAGTGAATGAATCGCATTTGTGCCGAACTCTTATTACAAAACAAAAACAAACACTCTTCTTCAATCCATGAACGTTTCTCTCAGTTAATGTGCGCGATGTCATCTCACAGTCTGAAACGTGTCATAGCGAATCAACACATGCGGTTGTGAATAATTAAGCGAAGTGTCTTCTCATAGGATAAGAACACGCAGTCTCGTGAATAATTTAATAGACACAGACGTGTCATCTATGTACTATAGTCCACTGCCACGTCACAAATTGTGACATCATCACAATGTAGATTTAAACCCGGAAGATGAAAAAAGCACAAATAACATTTAAAATTAACCAGTTTTCTCCAACAGTTATGAATATCGATGCTAACATTGTCTTCTGTGACGTACAACACAAACACCTCTGCTAAAAACTCAGAAAAAGTAGTCTGGGGTTTCATGACGCTTTAAAGCTATTTCCCAACCTTCCTGAAAATGCCACATCAGACTTTTAAGAGATCTCTTACTGAAACGTAATACTTGATTTTTTTTTTCTTCTCATCTCTTATGAATGAATTGTGGGAGATGAGCCCTGGCTCTTAATGTGGCGTGCTGAATGGGCTGGAATGGGCGCTGTGGGTTTGCTGGGGGCTTTTCAATGGTTTTCAGTTACAGTTGTGAATGGGTTTGAGTAGATCCAGCAACAATGAGCCGCTTTGTTGAATGAGATGAGCTCACCCTCGCCTCGCGCGCCACTGAAACTCTCCGTTCACATCTACACATGCAGCCAGCAGGAGGACTCTACCCATCATTCCCTGGGCCCCGTCTGGAGGGTTTGTGCTCATGCATGCAGTTTGTGCAGTTTTCTGAAAGCTTGAATAGAAGTGAAAACTCTGAACTGAGCTTCATTCATGCTCCTGGATCAAATATAATGATCACTCTGGATCTGAAACTGCTTTTTCCCTTTGGCTCCTGGATGCAAATCAAGATTCCTCATTGAAAATCCGGATTCACTCGAACCCTTCAGTAAAATGCAGATGCTGTTGCACATATATTGAGTCTTGGAGTCCTCATGCTTATGTTTATGCATATTAGGATTAGATTTTTGCTCAAGCGTTTCCGTGTCTGTAATCCATGGACATGAATGTGGCTCAGATCAGTGTCTGTTGTGCAGATGTGATTTAGTTTGTCGTTTAGAAGAGACCGTTTCCGTCTGTTACATTGCTCTTGTTAAGGGTTCGTCGTTTAATGTGTGACTTATCAGCATCAGCTGCAAATGTGGTTTGTACATATTACTATCTCTCTCTTTTGCTGTTGAAGTTAGATCAGACACCCAACTGAAACTGATTAAAACCCTATTTGGGTTCAGTCTTCAATCTGACTGAACACTTTCAAACCAACAGTAAAAAGTGCAGTAAAATCACTACAGTATGTTAAACTAAACACTAAAATAAATGAATTACAACAAACCACTTCAGATGTGTGTGAGATATATTGTCCTCCTCTGTGAAAGCATCAGCTGCTATGAATAACTAGCTGCTTTATCTTAGCTGCTATGTTGAGACTGTATCTTAAGTAGCAGTCATAGTCAAGGGGGAGATCTGTCTTTTCTGATTCTAATTAGTCCAGTCTTCATATAACTGACATGAAAATGTTATGACCAGTCTTAATAAACAAGAGAGGACTAACTTGGAAGACTAGAGGGAGCTGTTTCTGCTTGCGTTCAGCTGTGAACTGCAGTAATATCTCACAGTCCTCCGACCGCCGCTTTCATTTAAACAGGCTTTCTTTCCCCCAGAAAGTATGTGGTAGTAGCTTGATAAATAAACATGCACAGGAAGTCGGCACACATGTGGGTGATGGGGGAGTGGTGCTGCTTCTGTTCACGTGACGTTAACTTTGCGCTGTTCGCGAACAGCAGGCGTGTACGGGATCTTACGCTGTGTTCACAGACATGCTGATAACCGCGACTCTCTGCGGAGATCCTGCATCTTCAAGGTGGCGATCCAAGTCCATACTTCCTGTTTAGAGTGGGTTCTCACTCATTCCCATGTCAGGACCAAACAAGATCTTGAAACCGTAATGAAACGGGAAACAAAGCGGCCCATTCACCGCATATTAATTGAGACTGTGGTGGGATTGTTTTCCATGATGCATTTGGAGCCGCATGGGTAAGATGTGCCCATGTAAAATGTGCTGTTTACCCATTCTAATTATGTTATTTACCCAAGTTAATGATGTCAGATCGGTCCATCAGCATCCCTCCCTGAGAAAACAGCACTGCTGATATCACAGGAGCTCAGTGTCCCTTCATTAACATCCCGTCAGCACTGGTGGACTCCCTCTGAGCACTTAAAACTGACTTATAAATAGCATGTCATAAAAGCTGCTGCACTTTCTGACATTACGTATGTTGTATTTAGACTAAAGTCTTTGTTATATGGGTGACTTTGTATTTAGTTTTTCTTTGTTCAAGCTACCATGCTGCATAGTCAGATGACACAAGGACTGGTGAAATTCTTTGGATTTCCTTTTCGTCTTTGAGCTGCTTCATGGAAGAAGCCTCGTTCACAGTCTTCATCTCAGGATGAATTTGGGGTCTCAGGGGTTTGATCTGGTTCCAGGGAATAGAGCCACTGAATGGTTTTAGTGGGAAGTGACTTGGTTTGGAAGGTCCGAGTCTTGAGAAATGTTTGGAGAAGGCAGCTCTGCAAGAGTTCAGTGGTGTTGTGAATCTTTCATCAGCAGAAAGAGAGAGATCAGATTGAGACACTGATGCGCTGTGCTTCTCTCATGAGTGTGTGTGCTGAAGGATCAGCGTCTCCAGTAGTGTGACTGTGGCAGAGCACTGGCTCTCTGGAGGCTGCAGTCTGCTGGACGCAGACAGGAGGAGGACCGCTTTAGGAAAGTCTGGGAGCTGTGTTTTAGCTGTGTGTTGATGTGCAGCTAATAAATAGTGATGTCCGCAAACTCAACCTAGCATTTCATCTAGAGCATGCGCTGCTAAATGTTGGCAATGATGACCATCTTTCCTAACCTCTGCCCAGTGTGGAGCTCCATGATGTCTCTGGGTTTGGTAGGATGAAGAACACAAGCTACGCTGATGTTATTGTGATGTGCAGCGGCTCTAGTGAAGTCTGTGTGTGGCGTCAGGAGCTCTACAGCATCTACACACTGTTTGTGTTGTTCATGTTTTCCAGTCTGTATTCTAGTGTTACAGACGGCAAGTGGCTCTAAATCAGGGGTCGGCTTGGCTGTAACCTTACATTAACGTTTATGCACTTCGCAGACGCTTACAATTTTTTTTATCAGTATGTGTGTTCCCTGAGAATTGAACCCACAACCTGTTGAAAAGCTCAAACAAAGCAGTGTTTTCATCCGCACCATATCCATGTCCGTGCCGCTGGACGTCTGCGGGACCGATGCTACAGGTCCCTCACTGATCAATTACTGATACACACTTTCTGTTCAATCTGACTGAATCATTAACTAATGTGTTCTGGGGGTTCAGAACCTGCTTCAGCAGGAACCCATAAAAAGAACAAATGAATTGGAAAAATAGGTAGTTGCCAATTAAGTTTTCCTGAGCAGTTTCAGGCAGCTTACGCTCTTCTTTGTCAGCTGCACCACAAGGATACATTTTTTACGTGTATTTACGCTTTGGTCTGAAAGCAAACACTGCACCACAAGGATACATTTTTTACAGGAGAGCGTACACCATCTGCGTACAGCTCAGATTCGCCAAAATGGCACTACGCTGATTTGGAGAGACACAGAAGAGGAATTGTTGAAAAAAGTAATTATTTTTGTTGTCTTCGTGTACAAAAATTATTCTCATCGCTTCATAGGCTGCATTTACACTGCAGGTCTTGATGCCCAAATCCGATTTTCTGACTATATCCGATTTTTTTGACGACCCGCTTACATCATCTTTTAAAAGTGACCCGTATCCGATTTTTGCATTTACACTATACACTGCTGAAACTACCAAACGTAGACGTTCTGACCCGGAAAAGGAAAGTAAAACAGCACGAAATACAATGGATGCAGATGCAAATAAAATTATACAGTGTTTTGCTTTTCACAATATTTTGAAAAGTCAACAAAAAAATCAGCAAAAACATTGGTCTCGTACGGCGCGGCGGAGAAAAAAGCGCTTAAACCGTGCCTCCCCATATCTCGTGAAATGTCTTTAAACACGGATTTATTTCTGTAACAACCCTGCTTTTTTGCCTGCACTGTCTCTTCACCCCAAAGACTTAAAAGACATGAAACCTTGGCATTGCTCCACTGTGTGTATCCTTCGTCCTCCATCGCGCCTATAATAAGTCTTGTGATCTCAGTTGGTGTTGTCCACCTGAGTTGACGTCACTTTTTTAATGACGTACGACTCGCATTTACTGGGGAATATCCTATTTGTCTGCTTACATGGCACACGCAAATGCACGTATCTGATTCATATCCGATTTATTACCACATATGAATGAGGCCTGAATCCGATCTGAGAAAATCGGAATCCATGCGGTTTTTTCCTGCTTACACGTTCACCGGTCATATCCGATCTGTGCCACATGAGAGGAAAAAATCGGAATTGGGTCACTTGAACCATGCAGTGTAAATGGGGCCATAATGTTACGGTTGAATCACTGATGACAGATGGAGTATTCTGATGATGATTTTCATACTTTCCTGTACCTTGACACTGTTATTTATTTGGCAGTCTATGGGAAAGTCTCAAGCCTCCCTGTTTTCATCTAAAATATCTTAAATTGTGTTTCGAAGACGAACAAAGCTTTTACGGGTTTGGAACGACATGGGGGTGATTAATGACAAAATTTTCATTTTGCGGTGTAGTAACCCTTTATGGAACGACATGAGGGTAAGTGATTAATGACAAAATTTTCATTTTGGGATGGAGTAACCCTTTAATCCCATTTTATTAACCAATGTGAGCTAAGTGTATTGTCACACCCCTAGTGTCTGTGAACGTGATAAAGCTCACAATTTTCCAAGTGTATGACATAGCTTTTATTCTTCAAGTCAATCATATATTCATGAAAAAAAAATAATTTAAAAACAAATTAGTTATATCATTGGGTGCGATGGATAAAACTAAAGTATTAGACGCTGTAGAATCTACATTTGTTATTATATTTCTGATGTTATCTATTTTATCAGTGAAGAAATTCATAAAGTCATTACTATTTAACAGTGAGGGAATATTTAGATCGGGTAACATCTGGTTATTTGTTAATCTAGCCACTGTGCTAAATACATCAGAATGCTGTTCATAGACTTCAGTTCAACATTCAACACAATCATCCCTCAACAGCTCATTCACAAACTGGTCCAGCTGGGGCTCAACACTTCACTGTGCAACTGGCTGTTGGACTTTTAAAGGCGCTATATAAAATAAAGTTTAATATTACTAGTTAGATTCTGCTGTGTGTGTGCTCTGCTGTGTGTGGGCACCTTGGATGGGTCAAGGAAAATCATTTTCTTTTTTTGTTTGCCAAATATCCTTGTGTATGTGTCCATCCCTGCAACCCCCAACCCCCGGAAAAAAGTTCAGGCTCAGATTTTTTTTTGCTTTAACCCCTGAGTAATGTATGATCACTCAATGCAGTGAGGAGCAGAAACACTGAACACTTGTTTGTGTGTGTGTGTGAGAGAGAGAGAGAGCGTGTGAGCGTGTGTATGTGTTTGTGCATGTGTGTGCATGTGTGCGTGCGTGCAGCTCTTTGTTTGATGCACAGTGTTTGGTCATTTGCACATCTCAAATATCACAGCTATTTTAACAGCAATTTTTTTTAAATATCACCTGATTCATCTGCTGGTATATTGTTTGCCACTCTTCTTTCCCATATTCACTGCTGGGAATAAAAACAGGAGACATAAGTTTCATTATTAATTAGACATGCTTTTGGATATTTTTAAAATTATTTTACCCATTAAAACAGAAAAAAATAAATAAAATAAAAAATAGAAAAAATGCAATCAAGTCCAATTAAAACAGAATAAAATACTGCTTCATACTGAAATTCTCTGTTCATCCTGTTGTTAGATTCGGCTGTAAATTAGGTCACTTTTGTTAGTAATAGAATAGTGTTTGTTTGAATAGGTTTTAATAACCACTAATCACAACGTGTGGTAACGAATCCTTTCGATATGAGATCCCCACCTACAGCAGGGTTATTCATCACGGGGTAAAGGTTGTGGCTTTTTTTTAATGGAAGGGGAAGATATTAGTAAAGTGCTGCCAAGTCATTAGGCATGTAATACAGTATGTCCCGCAGCCACCGGCCATCAATACACACCCCTCAATGTCACATATGAATCCCATCAACACTCACTCGTTTGGTCAAGGACACGAGCTTCACGTGCCCTTCAGTGGAATGAACATCCTGAAGAAATGCGCTGGTTGTGGAGTGAAGAGAGATCCTTCTGTCGGGATCTTTATGACAGATTTCTCCTCTACTTTTGTCCTCGGCGTGCAGCGCTGCCATTGAACGCCTCTAACAGATGTCAATACAGCCCCTGGCTCCTGCGCTCGTATCGAACCGCTGCTTGCTTTTTCCACACTCTAAACCAGAGCTTTATGTGCGCTGGACAGGATGTTGTAAACTCCTCACATTGTCATTGTGAAGTCTCTGTGTGGATGTCAGGCCGGTCGTTTATTTCCCAGGAGCTATAACGAGCAGCTGCCTTCGTCATGGCTTTGTTTCTGTGGAGGAGGGACACTTCCTGTGTTTGACCTTTCACAGACACAAGGACAGCAACTGTGCTGCTGTCTCGAGCTCAGGACTGTTTTCATGGTTCAGTTTATTTGCATTAGCCACTTGTCCATCATGTATGGTTATATTAGGGATATTCCATTCAGGTTTTTTTTGTGTGTCCCCAGTCACTGAATATTAAGTATCTGCCAGTACTGAGTTCTGATCAGAAACGTATGTTTCTAGTGTTTAATGCACAATTCAAGTACATTAAAGCTATTCAAATCAATCCAATGTTTGTGCGGAGTAAAAGTAATATACATGTGTGTGTGTGTGTGTGTATACAAGATACACTCTGTTTTATGTGCACAAACTTTAGACAGACACATGGGGCAGACATTGGTGGAATATGGGTCTACTGATGTAAACTTTTTGTATTTTATATGTACAATAAGCAAAATAATTGCAACATAAAGGTAAAAAGTGGAGATATGGTTAGAAAGCATTGGGGTTGTAATTTTGTCACTCAAATCTGAAGCAAGACACAACCCATAGCAATGCATTATGGCAACGACATCTCAGTGTCTGATGGCAGATAAACATGAACGATAAATGAATGAGGGATCGTTACATAAGTGTGCATCAAATACACTGAAACGGAAACTCAAACGTGCGATGTGCTAGAACAGCCCTCACTAGTTCTTCTGCGCAACGCTCTCACATTTCTTCTTCTTATGGTTTAATGGTGGCTAAACACATTTGAGCATCGTCTTTTCCTTGTAATAGCGTTTGGGAAATCTGCTGGAAAAAGAATACTGCCACCTACTGCACAGCACCAGCATGACAGCCGAGGAGAGGCGATACGGATCAGTTAAAATAATGCTTGATCGGCTCCGATCACAAGCCTTGAGATCAGCTCAGGACATCCCTAGTTATATCAGACTACAGCGTTATAGAAATTTGAACTATGACATGAGAAACATTTACTTGAAGATAAGTGCTAAAATGTTACTTTACTTTCAAGCGTTTTCATTTTGGCCTTGAATGTCACTCCATACTCAGTCAGACGTATTCATGCGTGTGGGTATCTGTGATTGCAGGAGCCGTTCGAGGATGGCTTCGCTAACGGCGAGGAGCTGACTCCTGCAGAGGAGGCCGCGGCTAAAGAAGCCTCCGAGTCTAAAGGAGTGGTGAAGTTCGGCTGGATCAAAGGAGTGCTGGTAAGAGTTAACATCTGATCAAACACGCTTCAGCAGAAGTCAGCGCAGCGGTTTATGTCGTTTGTCTCAGAATAGTGTCACCCACACTAAACCAAAGATGGGAATGAATATAACGAGGGTGACGAGTGAGATCTTTCTGCTGCGGGTGATAATTGGTTTTGTTGGTTTGCTGTATCAGCTGCCTGTCGAGACTCCTATTAGAGGCTGAATGTTTAAACTGTCGTGCTGTGTTGTAATGTTTAATATGCTAATACTCTCAACAAGCCGTGGCTTTGCTCAGTGCGGACGTCTTCCCCGCTGACGCGTGTGAATCCAGTAAAAGCTTTATGGTTCACAGATCGGCTCTGCTTCTCGTCTCTTGGTCAATATTTTGACAGGTCTTCCTTGTCCTTAAAATTGTCCTCATTTTCACCTTCCCAGTCTTAACATTTGACACCAAACTGCTTCTCATAGTGTCGACAAGTGAAAATTCATTTCCATCCAAAGTGTCTTTCAAACCACGGCAGGAATTCAGTCAGTCTTTGAAACCGGTTTGTGTTCAGATTTGCTTGAAGGACTGATCCGGGTTCTCCGTCGACAGGCTTTGTGGTGTAATGTCCGTTACCTCAGAAGAAAACTTCTGCTCAACATTTTAGGTGAAGTTTCACTTACACTGGAAGTACATGAGGCCAGTTAGTGAGCATTACAGCATACGCTGTTCAGTATCACCACATGACTTAAACATTGAATGTTTACATCACGTTCATATGGAACTAGTGTAAAACAGTCGCTTGCTGATGGAAGGTAAACTCACCCACAGGAATTACAGCAAATAACACACACAGGCAAGAGTGTGTCCATCTGGAACTGCTGTCACGCCACTAAAAGATTATATTGGAATAGTTTGAATCGAATAATAAACTCTGGGCAGGTTTGTTTGTCCTGTAGAAGTATTGCTGTTATACTGATGGAGTCTTTTGCGGTAACGGACATGATGCCACACAAGCCGTCAGATAGCCGTCAGCCCGCAGCTTTCCTTCAAACACAGATGGGTTCCTGTCCAGCAATTCATCGTCCGGTGAATGAGGTTTGAGAAACGGCTTTGGTCCTTGATGTTTTTGTCAGCATGAGTCTAAACTGCATCCTTCCTCTGTGCAGGTGCGCTGCATGTTAAACATATGGGGCGTGATGCTCTTCATTCGAATGACATGGATCGTGGGCCAGGCTGGAATTGGTAGGTTTGACTTTGGTCGGTCGTGTGAATTAGCACTTCAATTCACAAGCACACTCTCGTGTTTTCATCAAGCTGCAGTCATTTCTCATGCACATGCTGAATGTGGCGGTGAGGCGCTGTGAGTGGTCAGCTGTCATTTTGCACCTTCAACACTGGATATGTACTGCATACAGTGTGAAGCCAGCCACAGACGGCTAGTGTTTAGTGCTGAACCTGATAACCATGAGTCGTGGAGACGTTCACCACCTTTTTATTTCCACAGCGTATTCCTGCATCATTGTTATCATGGCCACTGTTGTGACTACCATCACGGGCTGCTCGACCTCTGCGATCGCCACCAATGGCTTTGTACGAGGAGGTAATTAAAAAAAGTGCATTATTACAACTGTGACTTACATTGGTGCAAAAACCATTCAAAGGGTGTTGTAGAACTGTTACACACAAATGACACAATTTAGATAAATGCTGATGTTCCATAAACATCCAATTGTTTACTGTACACAAGTGACCCCCAACAGGGTTGACATTGTAAGCTCATCTACGGGCAGATGTAAAATGCATAACAAAAATGATTTCACTTGTCCTTTGAGTGTTGCCTTGCGTCATGTTGTTCTTTGTCAACCAGAGTAGGATATTTAATAAGAGCTCTTATTAACAAAATGACAAGTGAACACTGAAAGGACAAGTTAAAGTCTCCTATCATTTCAGTAGCCTTTATTTCCTCAAGGAAATAGGTTGACAACACAGCAGAGGACAGGCCAGAAATGCACCCATGATGAGGAAAGAGGAGAAATGGACAGATTCCCAAAAGAGATTTTTGGTGGCATCAAATTATTGTTACTTAAAGTCATTACTTGCATGTGGTTAACTATGTTTAAATATGGACTCTTGTTTTATCAACCCTATGGGGCAGAATTATTGTTCCTGAGGTCTCCACATGAGTTTTTCTCATATTTGGTTGCAAAGTTTTTTTGAACTCCTATCTGAGTGCATGAGTGTGACACATCTAACTGTTCTAGGACTACACTAACGGCGGATGAAAGGGGCAGTAAGGTACTCGGCATAAAGCTTCCAGTTCTCACAGCCTGTGGGGAAATTCAATAGAGTGTTTTAAGATCTCAGTGTTTTTCTCTCAGGCAATTGAGAGGTTCATTGGCAGTCTGGAAGTCAGAAATGGATAGCTGTTCCTCTCTACAGGCCTTCATCTGAAAGCAGGGTGATGACACTAGATAACATTTTTGTTTCAGTGTGGAAGCAAATCAATATTTTTCCATGAGAACCTCAGGCGTTAGTTATTAACCCAATCACGGGAGGGTGTGTGTGTAGGATTGGGTTTATTTTGAGATCCTCAATGATTTTTAGCTTTCACTGCAACTCTTTTTAGTTTAGAGAACTGCTTTCTCACACTCATCAGAAAATTACACTCACTACTTTACATATTTTGTTTTTCAGCATTGCATGCAGGATTTTTGATGCGTGTTTGTGCTAATGCTTCCCGTCACTGAGGTGTGTAGCCATTAATCAGATTAGGCCTAATCTTCTTTGGTATTCCAGTCATTTATTAATACACACACACTTTTATTAATAAGGTCTAGCTTTAAGCGCTCCCTCAAGTCAATCTGTACTCGGTCTGTGCACTTTTCTCACCCCTGATTATTTAAAAAAAAAATCTTTAGACTAGGTTTGAATATGTGAGGATGTTTCAGCATAGCTGAGAGTACTTCTTTGTTATTGGTAACTTGACCCGTTATGACATTATCCACAGGGGTACCTCAGGGTTCGGTGCTGGTGGGCCCCTTCCTTTCTCACTATATCACTGGGACATATCATTGAGGACTCACGATGGATTGGTCTACCACTGCTAGCCTATATCCGCAACACACACTACTCTACTTGTTACTCCCACTTGCCAGCAGTCAAATTAGCCTGATTCAACCGTTTATTCAGAAAGCTCTCAAAATGCAGTTAACATCGAAGAACAAACACAAGAGCAGGACCAGAATCAGTTAATGATTTGAGTTCAGTGGAAGACTGTAGCATTTGTTTAGAATCCGCAGAATGAGGCCAAAGTTGCCAAAGGATAAAATACCAAAATAACATAACTTAATATGTGAGTATGCAATGCATGTATGGCCTCCTTTCCTTTTGAAAAGACATGTGGGTCCTAGCAATGAACTTGAATTTGAATTTTCCAAAGTGTTTCTGTGCACCTGTTCATGATGGTGCTATTTTCAGAATATTTTAAAGGGTCTCTTAATGATGCAACAGAATAACCTCTAATTGTCTTTTCAGAAAGGTGATCTGTTTAATATCTTTTCTTCAGGTGGGGCGTATTACTTAATATCTCGAAGTTTGGGCCCAGAGTTCGGCGGCTCCATTGGTCTGATTTTTGCCTTTGCCAATGCTGTGGCCGTGGCCATGTATGTCGTGGGCTTTGCAGAAACTGTAGTTGAGCTGCTCATTGTAAGAGGCACAATTCTGTTCTCTCATACATTGTTTAGTTTGCTTTAAAATGATTGTGTGTAGACCGAATAATCATATGTGTTTGTGTCCATTTAGAATTTCGATGCACTCATGCTCGATCAGATTAATGACGTCAGGATCATTGGAACCATTACGGTCATCCTGCTGCTTGGCATCTCAGTCGCTGGAATGGAGTGGGAGGCCAAGGCAGGAGATTTAGTGTATCTTCAGTTTTCTTTGATCATCAGCCAGTGCTGACCTTATGAATTCACCATTTGTCAAAATGATTTTGTTTTACAGGCTCAAATATTCCTCCTTGTTCATTTTGGTCACTGCTATCTTTAACTATTTCATTGGGACCTTCATTCCTGTCGAGTCCAAGGAGAAAATTTGGCTTCTTCAGCTATGATGGTAAGAATGAGCTTACCAGCACTTATCAACCGGTGGGCCATCAGAAAGAAAACAAGCTGTATGTACATGATAAACTGCTATGAACTGTTTTTTTTTTTTTTTTTAATGTAAAAGGGGTGTGCGTCAAATCAAACTCTACTGTGTTGATAAACATGGTTTGTGCTGAACACAGCGTTTTGTGCTGTGAATTACTCACTGGCAAGAGAATGAAACCTTTAAAAATTAAAAAGATTGAAACCATGAAGCCAAGGCTTCGGAGATTTGCTATAGTTTTTCCTTGGTATAGTATGATATATATATAGTATATATAATATTATATATATATATATATATACAGTACAGGTCAAAATTTTGGGAAACATTACTATTTTTAAATGTTTTTGGAAGAAATCTCTTCTGCACACAAGCCTGCATTTATTTGTTTAAAAATACAGTAAAAACAGTAATATTGCAAATTATTATTACAACTCAAAATAACTGTTTTCTATGTGAATATACTTTAAAAAATTAATTTATTCCTGTGATGCAAAGCTGAATTTTCAGCATCATTACTCCAGCCTTCAGTGTCACATGTAACATCCAGTCTATCACATGATCATTTAGAAATCATTCTAATATTCTGATTTATTATGAGTGTTGAAACAGTTCTTCTGCTGTCTAATATATTTGATGAATAAAAGGGTTAAAAAAGAACTGCATTTATTCAAAATAAAAAAACATTTCTAATATATTTTCTTTACTATCACTTTTTATCAATTTAACACATCCTTGCTGAATAAAAGTATTGATTTTATTTAAAAAAAAAAGAAAGAAAAAAAATTACTGACCCCAAATTACTGACCAGTAGTGTATATTGTTATTACAAAATATTTATATTTTAAAAACATAGCTTCTGTTAATTGGTTTTTTAACTTTTTATTCATCAAAGTATCCTAAAAAAGTATCACTGTTCTGAAAAAATATTACGCAGCAGAACTGTTTCCAACTTTGATAATGAATCATCATATTAGAATGATTTCTAAAGGATCATGTGATAATGGATCCTAAAAATTCAGCTTTGCATCCAGAAATAAATGATAATTTAAAGTATAATAAATTTAAAACAATTATTTTAAATTGTAATAATATTTCACAATATTACTTTTTTTTCTGTATTTGTGATGAAATAAATGCAGTCTTGATGAGCAGAAGAGACTTCTTTCAAAACATTAAAAATAGTAATGTTTCCAAACTTTTGACCTGTTACTGTATATATATATATATATATATATATATAGATATATATATATATATATATATAGATATATATAATATAATATATAACATATATATTAAATTTTAACAATGTTACTTGATCGCCGCTTGATGTCCTGAGTTTAACATTTGGTAGTGTGGTTGTTTTCTTTTGATTCATTCCTGTTGTGCTTTCTATTATCTAACTACTGTTGGACATCTTGTCTTTTTAGCCAGCATCTTGGCAGATAACTTCGGCCCCAGACTTTCGAGGGCAGACATTTTTCTCTGTCTTTTCCATCTTCTTCCCGGCGCCCACAGGCATTTTGGCGGGAGCCAACATCTCCGGAGATCTAGCAGTGAGTATCGGCAATCCTTTCCTCAATGCATTTATTTATTCTTTGTCACAGTCTCTGTAAAGATTCTCTGTAATTGTTTCTTTCCTCTAAGGATCCTCAAAATGGGCCATCCCAAAAGGAACGCTGTTGGCTATCCTCATAACGGGCCTCGTGTACATGGGTGTGGCCATTTCTGCAGGTAAACTCTCTCAGAATTGCATATTGTTTTGATTACTCTCCTGTATTATTGATTGATTTGTATTATGTATTGATTGATTTGTTGAAAGGTGCTTGCATCGTGCGGGATGCTACAGGAATGGAGAGTAACGTAACTCTCAGTGGCTTAAACTGCACTGACGCGGCCTGCAAGTTCGGTTATGACTTCACTTCCTGCAGACCTGTTGGAGGAGGAAAGTCTGCCTGCAAGTTCGGCCTTCACAATGATTTCCAGGTACATCATTGACAGCAGACGTGGCGCCTTTTTCTACATTACATATCACTCCGTTCCAAATCCTAGTGAGCTTTCTGAGCATCATTTTAAGGCATAACGCAAAAACTCTTCCACTTGCACACAGCAGAGACTCTGTCCATATGAAACATTTTTATTGGAATGTACTGGTTTTAATGCAGGTAGAATTTTTTTTTTTATGAAGTATGCTCACTCAGGGACTTTTTTTTTTTATGAAGTATGCTCACTCAGGGACTTCAATTCAATCTTCAATTTAGTTGTATCAAAAGGCCTACAAGAAAGTCTTCATTATGATTTCAAGAAGTGTTTGGGGAGGGAAATAAAAAACAAACAATTGGGGATGCTTTACTTATATGTCAACATTCCATGTCCATTATTGTGAAACCCCCGAGACACAACAAAACCACAGCTCTGATCACAGCTTCCTCCATCCTCCTGTTGTTAATGTTGTTCTTTGTTAACGTTGTTGAACGCCACGCACAAATGACGCCGCTGTCGACCGGCTTAAATCACTTCCTAGTACACACAAGTCCTGTCGGTGGAAATGCAACCCTTTAAATGGTACTGGAAACAGTTTGTGCAAAATCTTCCCAGTACTTTAGTACTGTACATTTAGTTCTGGAACTAAAGTGGTGCGAAAGGCCCTATAGTTATAAAAAGCTCAAAGTCCACTTACAACGAATGACTTTCCAATGCATATTTTCCTGGATTTGTGATATCCACAAATACCGACGACTGGGACGAGACCTGGTTGAGCTGCACTAGAGAAGGCAACAAGTGTTATCACTATGTCGGAGACACGCTAACTTTCACAAGGCAGACGAACTTAAAGTGGTTACAATCAGCCAGGTTTAAATCGCGTTCAAATTATTTTGATTTTGACGCAATATTTACACTGAAGCTCGCAGCAGGCAGCTATGGTAAGGGGCATGACATTTCCAAGTGCTGCCAGTCACAACACACACTGGCCCAGCTAACCAATCACAGCACACGCTGGCCCAGCTAACCAATCACAGCACACGCCGGCCCAGCTAACCAATCACAGCACACGCCGGCCCAGCTAACCGATCACAGCACACACTGGCCAAGCTAACCAATCAATCACACAGACCGCCAGCACCAATCACAACACAGCCCAGCTAACCAATCACAACACACACTGGCCAGGCTAACCAATCACACACACACTGCCCAGCTAACCAATCACAGCACACACCGGCCCAGCTAACCAATCACAGCACACACACACTGGCACCAGCTAACCAATCACCGCCCAGCTCACCATCACAGCACACCACTGGGCCCAGCTAACAGATCACAGCACACACTGGCCCAGCTAACCACCACACACACCTGGCCCGCTAACCATCACAGCCTACCTAAACCATTCACAACACACACTGGGCCCCAGCCAATCACAACCACAGTGGCCCACACCATCACAGCACACCGGCCCAGCTAAACCAGTCACAAGCACCACTGGCCCAGCTAACCGATCACAACAAACACTGGCCCAGCTAACCAATCACCGCACAACACTGGCCCAGCTAACCAGTCACAGCACACACTGCCCAGCTAAACAATCACAGCACACACTGGCCCAGCTCACCTGCACACACGGCCCATCAGCTACCAATCAGCACGCACTGGCCCAGCTAACCAATCACAGCACACACTGGCCCAGCTAACCAAACACAGCACACACTGGTCCAGCTAACCAATCACAGCACACACTGGTCCAGCTAACAATCCAGCACACACTGGCCCAGCTAACAATCACAGCACACCACTGGCCCAGGCTAACCAATCACAGCACACACTGGCCCAGCTAACCATCACAACACACACTGGCCCACACCAAGTCACCACACACTGGCCCAGCACCTATCACAACACACACTGGCCCAGCTTAACCAATCACAACACACACTGCCCAGCGAACCATCACAGCACACACTGGCCCAGCTAACAATCACAACACACACTGGCCCAGCTAACCAATCACACACACACTGGCCCGCTAACCCATCACAGCACGCACTGGCCCAGCTAACCAGTCACAGCACACCTGGGCCCAGCTAAATCACAACACACCTGGCCCAGCAAACCAATTCACACACTGGCCCAGCTAACAACACACACAACACACCCAGCTAAACCCAGCTACACACTCCCAGCTAAACCAGTCACAGCACACACTGGGCCCAGCTAAATCCAGCACACAACACAACACACACTGGCCCAGCTAACCAATCACAGCACACACTGGCCCAGCTAACCATCACACAGCACACACTGGCCCAGCTAACCAATCACAGCAACACTGGCCCACTAACCAATCACAGCACACACTGGCCCAGCTAACAATCAATCACTGGCCCAGGCTAACCAATCACAACACACCTGGCCCAGCTAATCCCAGTCACAACACACACTGGCCCATCTAACCAATCACAGCACACACTGGCCCAGCTAACCAATCAGCAACACACACACTGGCCCACTAACCCAGTCACAGCACACACTGGCCCAGCTAACCAATCACAACACACACTGGGCCCAGCTAACCAATCACAGCACACACTGGCCCAGCTAAAAAATCACAACACACACTGGCCCAGCTAACCATCACAGATCCACACACTGGCCCAGCTAACCAGTCACGCACATCCCACTGGCCCAGCTAACCAATCACAGCAAACACTGGCCCAGCTAACCAATCACAACACACACTGGCCCCCACATCACATCACAACCACACTCACCAATCACCCACACACTGGCCCAGCTAACCATCACAACACACACGGCCCAGCTACACACAACACCTGCCCAGCACCAGGCACACCTGGCCCAGCTAACAATCACAACACACACTGGCCCAGCTAACCAGTCACAGCACACACTGGCCCAGCTAAACAATCACAACACACACTGCCCAACTCACCAATCACAACACACACTGGCCCAGCTAACCAGTCACAGCACACACTGGCCCAGCTAACCTCACAAGCACACACTGGCCCAGCTAAACAATCACAACACACACTGGCCCAGCTAACCAGTCACAGCCACACTGGCCCAGCTAACAATCACAACAACCACACACTGGCCCAGCTAACCAATCACAGCACACACTGGTCCAGCTAACAATCACAGCACATTTAGTATTTCAGAAGGTGGGCTTTCATTTGATACGGAACTATTCGAGCCGTTCATGCCAGACTGGGGAGAGTGGCGTTGTAATAATGTAAAATATGTAAAAAAAAAAAAGGAACAACCTAGTATGACAGCCTGTCCTAGTACACCACCAAAACAAAATCAAGACTTTGTAAAAGAGCATAATAGGACCCCTTTAATTTTCAGTAAGCCTGTTGTTTTGTTCAGACCAATGCAAAAATCACAGAGCTATAAATGTAAATTGGGTGGATTGATAAAAAAGATATGCATTATAAAAATCTAAACAGTAAAAATGTATTTGTTATTTAATTAATATAATTATTTATAATTGTTTAAATTTATATGATAAATACTTTTGTTTAATAAAAACTTTTTGTTTTTGTGAAAACTTGCATCTGAACTGTAAATCATGCTTTTTACAGTCATTTTACAGTTTAATATGTTACTGTACATTGCCTTACCCTGCTCATATGGTATTCATTTTATTTGTGCAGGTCTTAAAAAGTCTTAGATTTGAGCTTAAAAATCCTGCAGAAACCCTGTTATTTAGTAAGATTTTACCAGAAAATATTTAATTTTATGTTAATTAAAAAAATCCTTGTATAATTGTAAATGTATTTTTGTGTTTGCTTGATTTTTATTCTGTGTTTATGTAATTCTTGTACGTTGTAAGTTTTGCCATGAAAATAGCCGTAGATGCTGACATGGCAATAAAAATAAATAATAATACCAACAGCATTAAAGACTGGATGCATCAGGATGGAAAGAGAAAGACTGTGGTTGTGTGACTGAAGGTCTTGTTCTGCAGGTCATGAGCGTGGTGTCCGGCTTCGGGCCCCTCATCACGGCCGGCATCTTCTCAGCGACCCTCTCCTCTGCCCTGGCCTCTCTCGTCAGCGCCCCCAAGGTCTTCCAGGTTGGCATCTCATGTGCTGCTTCATGTCAGAGACTGCTGTGTGTTTTTAACATGTGTGGTTTCGCTCAGTGATGTCAGAACAGGTCTTGCTGGTTTGATAGATTCTTCCATTTCCTCAGGCCTTATGCAAAGACAATATCTACCCTGGAATTGCAGTTTTCGGGAAGGGCTACGGCAAGAACAACGAGCCCCTGCGAGGATATTTGCTCACCTTTGGCATTGCCTTGGCCTTCATTGTCATTGGTAGGATCTCGACAAATTGAATTATTTTTAATTGGTAGAAATTGTTGTTGAATAAAAAATGGGGGATGGGCTGATGAGGTCACCTCGCTCTGACACATGCTTTTTTTAATTTCTCTCCAGCGGAGTTGAACGTCATCGCCCCGATCATTTCCAATTTCTTCCTGGCATCTTACGCTCTCATCAACTTCTCTGTGTTTCACGCATCGCTGGCCAATTCCCCCGGTAAGACGTTCCTCCACTTGTGTGAGTCGAGGTGTGATGAACTCACTCTGTAGACAAGCTGGGTCACGTCTCCACAGACGAGCGCTCAGATATCATTAGTGTCAGGATGGGACGTAACACCCCAGCACCTGATGATTTGAAACCCTCTTGCTAAATGATAAGGTTATGTCTCTAAAACCCTGATTAGTGTGGCAGTAAATATTAAATATGCACAAGAATGAAGTCCTTGATAAAATGGATGGATTGCAGATACACTGTAGAGGCTGGCTAGTTTAGGACTGATGTGACCATCTCAAACAATTAACCATAACTTTAGCAGCAGGCTAGAATGGTTGAACCACAATTTGTATGAAAGTGGAGAGAATGCAGTGGCTTCCCATCATGCTCGGTGGACATCTTGTGGCCCTGATATACTCATAGCCACGTTCTTTTTCATTGTTTGAAGACATTTGAAATACCTTTGCAGTGATATACTATTAATGAACACGCTGTGGCTTGAGATGAATATGTAATGCAGTGAGAAAGCAGCAGTTAAGAACACATCTGATCCACGTGATGTTTCCACTAGATCTGCACTTCAAACAGCACACAGCAGATGGCTTCACAGTAGAAAGAAATCCAGTGTCATGTCACTTTCAGTTAGAATTACAGCTTCAGTTTGTCCTGTAAAGCAGCTTGTGTCTGTTCACTTTGTTCAAGTTCACTTTTAAGCTCACAGAATGAACTTTTGCTTTGGCCTGATTTCACACTGGTTCGTTCTGTGATTTCTCTTGAAGTGTGTCGGGACCTTTACAGTGTTTACCAAACTTTGCAAAGTAACAGTTCCTATACAAGGAGGCGTTTTTGTGTTACTGTAGCGTGTCCATTCCTACGGCTGTATTAATCAGACCGTTTTTAATTATTTTTTTCATTTCTGAATGACATCATGTTATTGACTGTATTTCTTGTTTTTGAAGTTTTACATGTTTCTTTATTCTTTGTGTGAAGAGGTTTGTTTGTCCCTCAATACCAAAGCTCTAGAAGACCAGCAGGTATATATCTTCACTTCTGACACTTTATTACATAGTCTCTGCATACGAGTGCATGAACGTAAAGGGTACGTAGTAGCTCTCACTCTCAGATGTGGCTCATTTAAAGCGCTTCTGTACCCTTTATGTCATGTAGTGTCTGTAGCTTTACAAGGTAACCGTGACTCCACTAAATCCCATAACTCTAGTACGTGTCCTGTGTTCGAGAAGCCTTCCTAGTCGTGGTAACAGCCCGTATGTATGCTAACTGGTGCTAACTTCATTTAATACATTTTGTGTTCATGCTTTTGTGAAACTGACTCCTTTGAGCTGTGTAAACTGTTGTTAAGGACATGGAGAGGCTGTGACCCTGTTATCAGTCTGGTATGAAATGTCTTGAGCAGATTCTGTGCGGTGGCGTCCTGTCACACACCCCTGTGCCATCCTTTGTGTCCCACACTGTTATGTAACGTGGCAGAATGGCACAGTTAGCACTTTCCTGCCACAAAGCACTATTGTTGGTTTTATCCCAACTGTTTAGTTGCTCCGCTCCAACACGTGGCTCCAGTGGTGGGGTGTCATTAGGGTATTTTGACCTCTCCCTATGTTGGCACCCATAGTACTGCAGCAGATGGCCTGCTGTTTGACTGGAGTCTCTGAGTGTTTGCTTCGGTTTGTCAGGATGGAGGCCGAGCTTCAAGTACTACAACATGTGGGTGTCTCTGGCCGGGGCCATCCTGTGTTGTGTGGTCATGTTCATCATCAACTGGTGGGCGGCCCTCCTGACCAACGTCATCGTTTTGTCCCTCTACATTTACGTCAGCTACAAGAAACCAGGTGAAGTGGACTGGACAATGAGACAAAGCATCAGTTGTTGTTTAGTGCAGCCCCAGTGCTTCATGGGATTGTTGTGGTCTTACAGATGTGAACTGGGGCTCGTCCACTCAAGCGCTGACGTATCATCAGGCCCTGACACAAAGCCTACAGCTGTGCGGAGTAGCTGACCACATCAAAACCTACAGGTAATACAACCCCCATCCAGTGTGTGTGTGGTGTGTTAATGTTGTCACAATACCAGAATATTGACTTTGATACAATATCTGACTAAAATATCATGATACTACGACAAAAACATAAAACAACAGGAAAAGTCATTGAATAATAGATTATCTAAGTGGAGATATTTTATCTATTAAAAAAAGCCTTTCATCCCCCTTCAAAAAAATAATATTAATCACATGCCAGTGCCACTACACAGGACCTCAGGAACTACCGAGCCTACAGGGTTTAGGGTTGGTTTAGGGAATAGAAAAAATTGTTTGGTCAGTATAAAAGTGATAGAAGTCTATGGAAAGTCCCCACAATTCACTAAAACAAACATGTATGAGTGTGAGAGTGTATGAGTGCCAGCCATCCTAGGTGTATATGACTTTCTTCTTTCAGACAAATCCAATCAGAGTTATATTAACCCTCTGGAGTCGATTAACGCGTATACGCGTTTTGTGGCATATTCTCCTGATAAGACCAAAAAGAACTTAAATTACACTTTCAGTTTTGATCGTACAGATAAGAGCAATACATAAATCGAATCTGTAAAGGGTCTACTTTTATTTGTATACACACATAATAACAACAAAACTTTGTGCATTTATAAATTAAAGAAAACAAACAGAGTGCACTGTCTGCAGCCTTGGTCTGCGTGATCTTCCGTTACAAACCGCGTCATTAAAATGAACTGTAACTCAGTGAATACTCACCACAGATACATGAGAGATATCTATAGAAAGCTTGACATGTACTTTTTAAACTAAACAAGTGCTGCCGAAAACAAATATTCTGTGATAAAGTAATCCATATGAAAACAACGCGATGTCCGTTTTTCACGTCTCCCTTCATTATATCTAATGCGACCGCGCCCACGCACCGAGTGAGCTATTGATAATACAATCGTCTACGTGAAGCAAACAAAGCAGCGAGACTGTACTTCACGTTTTTAAATGTTACTGTTCGCTTCTCGCTGAGAGGAATTAGACATAATTCACCTCAAGAAGACCGCTGAGAGGAATAAGATGTGGATTACCTCAGAAAGAAGAACGAAGCGGCTTGACCCAGCAGAGATCATAAGCATAAGTCTTTTTTATTAATAATCTACTTGTATTTGTTTTTATATAACTTGTACACATTTTACTAGTTAGACTTTTTCCAGACTATAATTCCTGACTAAATGTATAATCAGGTGAAACATTATGAAGTTTCATTTACATCATCTCAATGTTTCACGATGCCAGGATGTTTTTGTTGTTGTTGTTTTTTTTATGTTCTAATGTATAACATAGACAGCAATAAGATATGAATTATGTGCCAGGTATGTGATGTTCATTTATTATTTCAACATGACACATGAGCCTGCATTTATTTGATCCAAAATACAGAAAGTTGCATTTGCTAAGCAGTAATATTGTGAAATATTTTTACTATTCAAAATATTTTTAATATATAAAATTTATTCCTGTGATCAAAGCTACATTTTCAGCATCATTAACTCCAGTCTTACCAAGTACAATATACACTATACCATTTAAAAGCTGGAGTCAGTGTATATAGAAAATTAAAACCTTTTATTCAGCACACAAGTGATGATAAATACAATAATCATGTTACAACAAACTGTTCTTTCAATTAATAAAAAAATAATATAATAATAATAAATATTTTATAGTATAAAATCAGAATATTAGAATGATTTCTGAAGGATCATGTGACTGGAGTAATGATGCTAAAAAGTCAGCTTTGAAATTCAGCTTTGATTGTTCCTAATAAACTGTTTATCTGCACTCGCAAGTGAATCTCAAATTATTTTGTGGGATAATTAAATATATTCTAAATAAACTACAAACCTAAAAAAAATATACATCTATTTTGTCCTCACATTCTTTCTTGTAACTCTTCCCTCTCGGTCACACACCTGGCTGAAAGGCTCATTATGCAGCTCATTATGTGGGTCTTTGTCTTCTCAGTTGTGAATCATACTAATATTGATGGTCAGTCACGCCTACTCGCATATGCCCTTTTGAAACAAAAAGTGTCTTAGAAAATTGCGAATTAGAAGTACAAAACAAGGATTTGTAAAGAAAAATGTGAGAGGATTCCATTTTAAACCAAGAGGAGACTAGTTTTCCTTTGCTTAAATAAGGAAACTGTGCTTCTTTTGCCCCTTTAAACAAACTCGCGAGACTAGCATATCTCAGAGGCGCGGGCTGTGCATATGTCTTGTCATTCACCGGAACGGCTTCCACTCATGACCAGAAGAGAAAAATGTTTATTACGTTTGAAATATATCTTATGAAAACGCATGGATTCACTATAGAAGACCTTTATTTACCCCCCAGAGCCATGTGAGGCATGTTTTATTATGGATGTGTGCGCTTTATTTGACGTCTTTTGGACTGTTGAACTAAAACACCCATCTACTCCCATTCTAACACTTGGAAGAACCAGGACAATTTGTAATATAACTCCGACTGGATTTGTCTGAAAGAAGAAAGTCATGTACACCTAGGATGGCTTGAGGGTGAGTAAAACATGTGCTAATTTTCATTTTTGGGTGAACTAACCCTTTAAAAGAACTGATATTTTACACTGTGAAATCTCAGTTATGCTGATTTTTTTGCATGATATATTTTATTTTTCAGGATTTACAGATGAATAGGAAGTTCAAAAGAACAGCATTTATTTGAAATAGAAATCTTTTTCAACAGTATAAATGTCTTTGCCATCACTTTTGATTAATTTAATGCATGCCTGATGAATAAAAGTATTTGTTTTTCTCCAAACCTTTGAATGATCATCTTGAAAACTTTGCCATTGATTGTAATACAAGAAGTGTATTTGTCAGGGTTTTGTATTTAGTCAAAATTTGCGAAATGAAGACAATGCATAAAAAATCGTAATGGAATTGAATGAGGATAGAGAGAAGAGCTTGATTATTAGTGCTGTGGATTTACAGTGAGGACTTTGATCTTCAGTTGTGACCTGATGAATCTCATGTTGAGAGCAGAGCGAGCCCTGATTTCTGCCTTTCTGACAGCACGCTTCACTCTCTGCATAATCCGGTTTTATTCTTAACATTTTTGCTTTGAAGCTGTCTAATCTGAGCTGGAGTTGTGCTCTGAGCTGGACCGCTGACCCTGGAGGTCATGAGAATGTGGTGTGGGATGCTCTGACAGTGTCCGTCTCCTCTAGGCCACAGTGTCTGGTGATGACCGGAGCTCCAAACTCACGCCCAGCTCTTCTTCATCTGGTGCACGCCTTCACCAAGAACGTGGGTCTGATGCTGTGCGGCCACGTGCGCGTCGTGAGTACCTGAGCGTGACGTCTGGTGTGTGTTGTGCAGTCCCTGTTCCAATTGTTTCTTCATGCAGCTTTTATGGGAACATGTTGTTGGAATAAAGCTGCTCTGTGTTGACGGTGATTACAGTGTGCAGAATGAACCACGCTCTTTAACATCATGAGCTGATCTCTTCACACACGTGTGTTCGTTCCCAGAGTTCCCGGCGGCCCAACTTCAAAGAGCTGAACAGCGATATGCTGCGCTACCAAAGGTGGCTCCTCAACAACAGCTCCAAGGCGTTTTACACTCCTGTGGTGGCTGAAGACCTTCGCCAAGGAACCCAGTACCTGCTGCAGGTGTGTGTTTATAGCCCTAAGATTTGTTCAGTAATTGTCTATGGGGTCTTGCTCACTGGTTGATTTGAACGTTTTTATTTCCACACATTTGTACAGTCTTTACAAAAACTGTAAACTGTAAAACTGAATGTTTTACTTTAGCGTTTCCATTGGCCAAAGGCTCCTTTGCACCAATCAGCCTAATATTGGGCTTTTCTGTCCTTTGAATTCTTGACTTTCTGCTTGGTACACGTGAGCCCATAATCTGCTCACAGCTGAATTCTGTTATAACCTATTTGGAAATATTTCCTTCTGTGTGTGTGTGTGTTTGCTAATATGACCTACATTATGGGGCCACAATTGGCCTCAATAAAAACCTGCTACATATGCATCATTGGACATGCTAGTTGTGGCTGTAATTCAGAACATAAACATGCCAAATATTTTATTAAAAAAATGCAAAGCACTTTCTATCAGAGCTGAGGTTAGGGTTTGACATTTTTTTGCCTATGGAAATAATCCCAGTGTGTGTGTGTTTCACAGGCTGCTGGTCTGGGCAGACTGAGGCCCAACACGCTGGTGCTCGGCTTCAAGAACGACTGGCGCATCGGAGATATAAAGGAAGTTGAGACCTACATAAACCTGATGCAGTGGGTTTCATCTTCTGTTTGAAATCAATCAGCTATTAATAAAAAATCTTGTTGAATTAGTGAGGCAGCAGCTTTCATACAGTGATAAAGTGGTTTGTTTATTTTGTTTTTTTTGGCTGACGTCTGGTCATCAGTCATGACGAGTATGTGTTTCTAGTGTATGTACAGCTGAAAGAGCGTCTGGTACATGTTTATGAGCAAACGGGGGAAAGCAGCTTTGAAGTAAATGGTGTGGGTCTTCATCCTGTGAGACATTAATGCTTGTTTATTTGTGTGTGTGTGTGTGTGTGTGTGTGTGTGTGTGTAGTGACGCATTTGATTTTCAGTACGGTGTGGTCATTCTCAGACTGCGAGAGGGACTCGATATCTCTCACATTCAAGGCCAAGGTACAGTACTGTACTCCTTTCAAGATAAAGCGCAATCCGACGAATGCTTCGTAGTGCTGTTGATTTATCGTGAAGGCATCACCGTTCACTAGTGATGAACTACACCAGTAGAATATTGACTCTGCTTTACGTGCCCTCTCATGGGAACAAAGCATTTTAACCCTTTAAAGCCTGTAAAACCACTGAGATGGACATGCGTTGTGGACCGTCAGTGTTCGGCTGGATGAAATAGTCCGTGTAATGAGCTCGTTTTCTGTTGGTCATTAAGTGGACTTGGCCTTCATGCTAAATTTGAGTTTGCCTTGACCTCAAAGCAGTGCTGAACTTTCCGTTTGTTCCTGCAGATGATTCTTCAGCGATGAAGGATGTGGTGGTTTCAGTGGACATGAGTAAAGACTCTGATGGGGACTCGTCCAGACCCTCCTCCAAGGCCACCAGTGTCCAGAACAGCCCGGCCGTCCAGAAAGGTCGGTGCTTTGAGTTCGGTTGTTCTCCACAGAGAAACATGTGTCCTTGAAACATCCACTTGTTCTAGAAAAAGCTGAAAATGAAAATGCAGATGAGTTTATTTCCCAGGGGTTTTGTGAAATGTTCCTGCTCCGAGGGGAAGTCGTCTTTTGTGTCCTTCTGGGGCCGGTTCTCATCTGAAACCCTTCACAGGCCATCTCGTGCACACTGTGTTTTCTGAAGTCTCTGCCCAGCGCAACACAACAGATGAAGCGTGCTCTCCGAAGGGTCCGGCTGGGAACACCGCGAGTTTTGATGTGCGTCTGTGATTAATTACTCCGAGGTCTCTCAGCTCCATCTGACACTGGAGGGCTCTCTGAAGCCTGAGAACACAACCATAAAAACAAATACAGCCGCAAGCGATGATGAGCAGGGGTCAGGCACATGAGAAAGCTTGAGAAATGAGCAGAACTGGCAGATTTGAAAGGCTCTCTTGATCTCATCCGTATTTGATTCTGCTTCACAAGCTTGCGATTCAGTTCGATTTAGATTCCATTTTGATTATTTTGTTTATATATATATATATACCTATCAGGTACAATACATGTCAAATTCTCTCAAGGGAAAAAAACCCTCTCAACTAATCCAGTAAAATATACACGTGAGTCACATGTGAATCAGTTGGTACTACATTATTATAATAATTATTTTTCAATTCGTTTTTTGAAATATACACATTTAAATGGTTGCTGTCATGAAAGCTTGACAGATCTATTCAAACAAATATTGAAGCACAGTAAAAATGATATTGAATGTTATATGGTGCATATAACTATTTGGCTAAATGCTCCTCTCTAGAATATGTTTTTCTGGCTGACTAGTGAGTTTTTTTTTTGGTGTCAGTTTTTTTTTGTGGTGTATGTGTGGTTTTGTGTGATATTGTTATATAGGGGTATTTTTTGCGGTTTTGAAACTAACTGTGCAGTAACATTGTGCTGAAACTTATTAAAGAGGAGGAGATGATAAGTTCTCTTAAACGGAGGTGCTACAGCGATCTGTCTCTCACATCAGACAGTGCTGAAATGCCATTTACCTGTGTTTGAATATTGTAAAACAATGTACAGAATTTGAAATCTGAGACTTTTTCATTTCAGAAGTAAAAAAGCAGAAAGCTTATTGCTATTTATTGGATGGGATGTGCGCTTAAATGTTCTGTTCAATAATTTAAAAAAAGGCTAGACTATTCTAATCTTGGGATTTAAGAATCTTTTTTTATTTTTTTGTAAAAATTAGAATCGATGAATCTTGAAATCAGTATCTTTATTTATTTATTTTTGCCCAGCCCTGATGTCCATGTGTACCTGTTTTTGTAAATGTGCATTCACAAACGTTGTCTGATCAAACAACTCTTCTCGAGTTTTACGACATGACAGAAGATGCAGAAGCTGTGGAAAGTCTATCATGTCTGAAGGGTATTGTGATGGAGGTGATGTCTTGAGCGTGTCTGACGGGGTGTAAACACAGTGTATGGTATCTGCTCGGATCACTCAGTATATCTGCTGCAGTGATGCTGTGCTGGTGTGTTTCTGTAGGATCTCTCGCCACTTCTACTCTCACTTCAATACACATCTTTTATTTACAAACACATTCTGCATTTTACTAACAATGTCTGATGTGAATATGAATGTAGCCTGTACAGATTTGTAAAAATTATATTTCGACTGAATTTATTAATTTATTTGTAATAATGCACACTTGGTAAGTGTGACTGGATTTCAGTCATATAGAGTGGTGGCCAAAATTGTTAGAACACCTGACAGACCGTTTTTGCCTCCAAAACACGATTTGATTTCATAATGTTCATGAAACATGCAGATGGTTGCTCTGAGCACAACAAACATCAGATGAAGTTATTGACTTTTAACTTTAATATTTGGTATGTCCACCTTTCTCAGTGATTACAGCAGCACATCTCTCTGGCGTTGTGTCAGTGTAGATCCTCAGAACTTCAACACTAATGTTATCCCAGGTCTTCTGCAGCTCAAGCCAAAGTACAATAGATCTGTCCAGTTTATTTTCCAAATCGCCCCAGATTTGCTCAGTGTTGCTGAGGTCTGGACTTTGATGGGGCAGTCCATCATCTTCAATGTCCAGCAGATTCCTTCCGTCACAAGTCGTTCTGGCAGTAGTTTGTTTTATGGGTATTGTCATGGCCACTTCAACAAAAACAGCTGAAACCTTATAAACATGCCAAGTGTTGTGATGATTTTGGCCAGCTCCGTATGTACAGAGAATCAGATTTGGACTGACAGTCTGGAAGAGGCTTGGGAATCTTTACTCTTCGGATGATTGTTATGAAAAGATTTTTAATGAAGTGAGACCACCTATTTTATTTTATTTTTTTCTCAAGTCAGACTTTTAAAACCCTTTTCATAGAAGCCGTATTTACTTTTATGTATGGTTTAATATAGTTCATGTATTTACTTCTTCTGTTTTTGACTTGTTTGTCTCCTTGAGATATGGGTGGTGCTCTGTTGTAACCGGTCAGTCTGAGTGGGGCTCGTGTGGCGTCACTGGTCCTGAATGTCCTCGGTGAGGTCACAGACTCAGCAGCGCTGCTTGAGCGGTGTGCTGAGAGGGTGTGATGTCATCAGTGTGTGTTAATGAAGGATGATGATGGAGCTCCTGTAATAAACTGCAGCAGAACAAGCCTCTCTTTGTGTTTGACTGACGCACATGTTTCCCATTGCAGCATTAGCAGACTTTAACCTCTTGTGTTTTTCTAACATGATCCAGATGAGGATGAGGATGGCAAAGCCTACACTCGGCCGCTGTTGAAGAAAGGCAGGACATTTCTCTCACTCTCGTTCTGTCTCTGACCTGCATGCACTTTCTCTTGGTGACGGTTTAGGACGCGCTGCTTTCATGTTTCTGCTGGTTTGACCTCTGACCTTCACCTTTACGTGTGCTAGCGTGTGTTTCGGCTCCAACGACGTCACTTCCTGTCTGTGATCTAATACTCGGTGTCTTCCTGCAGGGCTGCTTCTCTTTCCACTGAAGACTGTGCTTCAGTGTCTTTGTTTCTTCTGTCTGTTTGATCAGTCTGCTAATCAGTGAGTCTGAGTGAATATTAAGGTGGATCTGCGGTCTGAGCGTGTGTTTGTGTTTCAGAGAAGAGGAGCCCGACGGTTCCCCTGAATGTGGCCGATCAGCGGCTGCTGGACGCCAGTCAGCAGTTCCAGCAGAAGCAGGGGAAGGGCACCATCGACGTCTGGTGGCTCTTTGATGACGGAGGTCAGTTACAATGCATTGTGAAACCTGGAATTTGGCCACGATTTGGTTTTATTATATTGGAAACAATTCATTCTATTTTCCAAAATATGATGGAAAAGCAAATGTAACGGGGGATTGTATGCAACATGGTGAAAATACTCACATGTTAGGTTGAGCGTAATCTCTGCTGTCACATATGAGCCACGTTTGACTGAAATAACTAACACTTACCCTAGAAGTTTCTTCAGAAATAACCTCAACTTATGCTTCCATAAATGTAATTCCAGGGTAATGGGTTTAGCCTTTTTCTGGAATGCTGCCAGTGGGGAAAAAAGTTTGACCTTAACCCATGCAATTGCGTCTTCCAAGACACTGGGGACAGTTTTACTAAAGCAGTGCTATTCACAACATCTGGTAAGGTCAGAGAAAACTACACCTAGCTTACAAGCTGTTAGGTATGACAAGAAAAAAGATATGAGTGATTTCATGTCCTAATAATGAGACATGGACACTATTAGGACATCTTCTTCTTTGAGGCACTTCCAAAACTGTCAACAAAGACGTGAACATAATTCATGTATTTAAAAAAACTGTATTTCCATCTCTGTTTCAACAGTTCTGGAAGTGTGTAAAATGACTGTACCCATGTGTACAAGTCATCTGTGTTTGGTGAGGAGTTTTTGGCTCGAGGTCTGCATTTAAAGTCACAGCAGAGGTTTCTGCAGACCAGTCAAGTTCTTCCACACCGACTCAATCAATCATTTCTTTCTGAACCTTGCCTTATACACAGAGACACTGTCAGGTTATAAAAGAAAAGGCTCCTGTTGCTGTAAAATTAGAAGCACACAATTCCCTAGAATATCACTACACGCTAAAACATTCAGATTTTGTACTCATGGAAATGACTAAAGTAGTCAAACCTGTTCATTAGATGGGGGTGTCCCAATACTTTGGAAATATAGTGTGTCACAGTCTTATGCTTTGATAAAAAAGAAAAAAAAAAAAGAAAAAAAAAAATTGTATGCCAACAGTGTTCATTTTGGCAGGCATTTTTGATTTAGTCTTAGTCTTTATCTTGAGCTTGGTAATCTTAGTCACATTTTAGTCATTTGAGTCTTTCATAGTTTTAGTCTAGCTTTAGTCAACGAAAAGTCATTGCATTTTTGTCAACTTTTAGTCACTACATTTAGTCAATAATTTTAACCAAACTGTAGCTACCAAAATGTATTTTGGTAGCTATTTTATATGTAGTCTTCAAACTAAAATAATCATTAATTCTTCTCTCTTTAGACCAAATCAATTAATCTTATATTAAGAAATTTGAATCAAGGACTGAATTTGGAAAAAACTTGAATAAATTCTGACAGTTTTCATTTTTGGGTGAACTATCCCTTTAACAGTAGTGAAAAAGGAGCAACTTAAAAATATTATTATATATAATTAAAAAAAAGAAGCACAGTAAGACAAATACAATAGAGATACCAATTAAACTCATTTTTCAGATACTGTAGGGTTTTACTTAACATGTATACATTTATTTAACATCTTTTGTTGGTTAACATTAATGACAGATAGGTATTTAATTTGGAATGCTGTCCTTTTAAGACGGAAGGCATGCATGAAATACTGACACACGTTCAGTTTTCACCCACCTGTTCACGTTCAACTTAATCCATAACCTACTGTATTTACATGAGATACTCTACACGATAAACATTTGGACTGCTGTGTGTGTATTTGAGCGCTGAGAACTGATCGCGCGCTGTATTTGAGACCTGAGGAAGTGGAGCGTGCGCGCAGGGCGCGCGACAGAGAGAACACTTCTTCTATCAGCGCGATTCTGCCTATCTCGCCTTCACTAACTTTTAAGTTAATCGACAACGAATTGTGACTCCCAGGAAAAACGGGACGTCTGGTTACCTTATCCATACCCCTTCGGGTGCTGAGGCCATTGTTTCAGATCGCTAGTTCGCTAGTCTATCCATCCACTGCGGCTGCTATACTGACTAGATATTCAAACGCCTCTTATCCAATCGTAATCCAGTGACAGGGACGCACATTTTGAAGGACAATAGCCTATAGGATGCATTTTGAATGTCTGGTAGTCCTCAAATAACATTATAGTCCAGTCTCGTCTAGTTAACGAAGACGCGGCATAAATTTTGTCATAATTTTAATGTTCGTTAACAAATATTTTTTATCGTCGTCTTCGTTAACAAAATTAACACTGTATGCCAATTAAATTTCAGTTTTTCTTAGAATACTGCAGGTTTATTAGGCTGCTGTCACTTTAAGACCTAATGCTCAGATTCAATACAGTGACACGCATCTGATAACTGTCAACCGTTTACAGTCATTTCAGACATATCTGGCTGTGTTTACATGAATACTTAGTAAAATGGACAGTTTTATGTTTCTGCTGTGTATTTGGCCACTTGGTTGTGATGAGCTGTGAAAGGACTCTTGTTTTCAGTCCTCCTCCGTGTGAGACAGACAGCTCTCTCTCTGAGAGCACATAAACCTGTCAGACCGCATACGAGTGCAGAGTCACTGGCCCTGGGCCCTGCTGTCCAGTACTCATTCTACAGGATTTCTGTTTTAAACGCTGTTCATCACACTAGCTAACTCATTCAATACGTCCGTGTACCGTATTACTCGTTGAATTATGTGTTCTGGACGGGATGTAGATTGCTGAGGAGGTTGGTGGCTGTTCTAGACACGAGCGTCAGATGGGAAGGCTTCCTAGTTTACAAGGCAAATCTGTATGAGCTCTTGTCTTCCTCTGTTGAACTTTATAGCCGCTTTAAAGCTGTAAAGACTGTCATGTGTTAATTCTCACACAGACGCGTGCTTGTCATGACAGCAGTGTAGTGGCTCTGCAGTGTTTCACTCACACACAAACACTGACAGCTGTGACGTAAGAGCAGGTGTGTAAGGCAGCAGTACAACAGCGTTTCCTTCGGGAACGGCCCTCTAGTTAATATTGTTTATATATCTCTCTGTTATTTCATATGTTTGGTACAGTATGTGTGATTTCTACTGCAACACTAATGCATCCTCTGCTGCTAGAGCAGGTTGATTGTTGTTTGTAATCAGATGTCCCTCGTCTGCGTCAGGTCTGACTCTACTGATCCCCTACCTGATCGCCAACAAGAAGAAATGGAAGGACTGTAAGATCCGCGTCTTCATCGGGGGCAAGATCAACCGAATCGACCATGACCGCAGAGCGTACGTACTACTATCTGGAACCCAATGAAATCATGCTGTAACCACTCATTCTTTCAGAACTATATCAGAATCATAGCTAAAGGAATAAAAAATATGCTTTTCCAAAAAATGTTTCGCCTCCCGTCTCACAGATAGTTCAGATGAGCGGGACTGTGGATGGTATTAGTATGCCAGGTCTCTGTCTCATGCTCGCTCTGAATGTGCATGGAGGTATTGTGTGTGTGTGTGTGTGTGTGTGTGTGTGTGTGTGTGTGTGAGACTGAGACAAATGTTTCCCATTGTCCTCCGCAGCTGCTGCCAGAGCCTTTGTTAGCTATAATTAGAGGTGTTCCAGCAGCGAGGTGAGCGGTCTTTCACTGACATGTTCAGCTGCACATGTGTAGATTCAGTTTCATAGCTCTGTCGAATCCACGCTGGGGTCATGATGACGCATGGAGCTTCTGGATCCTCCAGTCATCTGCACAAAACCTTTCAGGAGCGTTTGAGGAACCGTCCGAGCAAACTAACTGTTCAATGCAAGGAGGCAGTCGCAAATATTGCATGCATTATTTATGATTGCCTGATAAATATGTAATGAGACTTTGTTCTGCCCTTAGCATGGCCACACTGCTCAGCAAGTTCAGGATCGATTTCTCTGACATCACGGTCCTGGGCGACATCAACACAAAGCCCAAGTCAGAGGGGTATGAACTACACCACACTAATCTCAGTACATGAGCTCCCTCCTCAACGCTGCGTCACGGTTGATTGTTTGTGGAATGTGTAAGAGATTTGAGGACTAGTTTAAGGTTTATCTTTTTGTTCATTTGTTAGCTAAAAGCATAGGAAAATCCATTCAGCAATACATAATGACTCAGAGAGTTTAGTTTTAACCATGGCTGGGTGTGCAGTTAACAGAAAACCCCTGAGCAAGTATCAGCTTCCACAGATCACAGTTTAACACCTGATTTCAGAACTGATGGTCTTGTGTTTGACGTCAGTAATCCATAGAAACCCTTAGATCATGGAATCACTTTGAAATGGCTTTGTGATTTGGATCATTAGTAGCACGTTTCTGAGGGAAAGTTCCAGTTCAGCGTTCTCGGCGCTGACCTCTTGTGTTTGTTATTCAGTTTGACAGAGTTTGCTCAGATGATCGAGCAATATAAGCTGAGAGAAGATGACATGGAGCAGGAAGCTGCGGAGAAGCTGAAGAGCGAAGAGCCCTGGAGAATCACAGACAACGAGCTGGAGCTCTACAAAGCCAAGGTCTCAACACACACCTCCTGTCACATTTATTCACAGAGACGCTGAGAAATGAGAGACGCACGAAGCAGGAGCTCACACGATAGTATGGGATTTGATTGGAGTAATTTCCCACTCTGAATAAGAGTGGAATAAAGAAAACACAAGTATAGAGGAGTATTTGTGCTTCCAGACTATTGTCTCTGTTCTGTTCTCTAAAATGTAAAACTGGCCATTTCTAAAACTGAATTGATCATACAAGCAGAGCGTTTTTGTGGTGTTTGGAGCCAATGCAGAAAAACTGTTGTCTTTACCATATGAGAGTCTGTTAAACTTCACTAAACGAATGAGTGTGAGCCTCTGCTCCACAACCAGAAACAGACAAAGGGACTCTTCATCATCTATTACCAAATAAACCTACTCTATAAATTAAAAATTTAATCTTACGTAACACACTGGAAGAAATGCACAAAACGTTGTATCTTCAGTCTTTATGTAACATATTTTGCCCAGCTATGATGTGTGCTGCTGGATCATTTTGTGAACCTCTCAGATGATCATTTGAGGAAGGCATTTCAGTTAATAGGATAAAAACCAGGTCCTGTCCGACTGAAAGAGCATCAGCCTGGGTCTTCTCTCAGTCTGGCCCTCATCCCACAATGATGAGCAAGCAGTTTAGTAGGGAATTATTTGGTATTGTTCTCGCAGCACCTTTAAATGTTAATGTTAGGGTTGCTTGTTTAATCAAAACATGCAGTGCAATGTAAAGCAACACTATGAGGCACTTTGTGGTGTTAGAAATCCTCTCCTCGTTGGCAAATAAATTATTTGAAGACATTATAGTTATATGATTTTGATCTAGATGGACCACTCTCTGCACTGACTCCCATTTATATAGGATTTTAAGACCTCACTTTTTCATTTGAGTAATGGTATAGAAAAGAGCAATAAGTTGGTTGTTTGTCAAGAGAGGACAAAGAGGACCCAAAATTGTGCCTGTGGTACCCCACAAGTGATGAATGCAAAGTTTTAGAGATGAGAACAGAACCACGGGAAGTAGCCCATAAATTTCGGAAAAAGAAGTTTATTCAAGTGTGCTATTAGTATACTTCTTTTAAACTAAAAATAGGGGGATATGCTTTAAGTTTACTTTTTTATGTACTTCTCAGAAATATACTTAAAATGACATTTAATTATACTTGACTTATACTTACAAAAAGTCTAAATATACTTGAACTATACTTAAGTATACTTAATAAAATAAACTTGAAGTATACTACTTTTTGGTAAGGGATGACCTATTGAGCATTTGAGCGAAGTTTAAGGTTAAGACGAAGACAGCTAGTCTAGAACGCTCATGACTCAGTGGAGTAAAATGATGGTATGTGCACTGTTTCCTGTTTCCAAACGCTTGTCTGCAGAGTTTGTTTTCTCAGCTGCGAACAGATACAGCAACTTCAGTCTTCCTGCTAATTGATTTGTTTGTTTCCTCAGAGTAACCGTCAGATCCGACTGAACGAGCTCTTGAAGGAGCACTCGAGCACAGCCAACCTCATCGTCATGTAAGTTACCATCACCAGCGCTCCAGTGACATGCTGCCACCTCCTGGTGTAGTGCTGTGACTGTCAGAGAGAGACTCGTATCAGCACTGCTCAGTGGCTGCGTTCACATGCACACTTTTTGGTTCAATCGGACTGAATTCATTCTGATTGATGAATCTGAAGCTAGTGTTTACATGAATGCTAAAAAAAGTGATCGGGTTGATGTGAGTGTTTATATGTCACAAGCTTTTGACATGCACACACTGCACAAATAGTGAAAGTGAAAGTGACATATAGATAATATAGAGTTTCTCACTGTTCGCACATAATAACCACTCTCTTACACCTTTTCTTTATTTGTTTTTAACAGCAGAATTAATATACACCCGTTTATGGATGAATATACATATAAACAGCTGTGCTGTGCTGCTCATATTTATCACGCAAAAAAAAAAAGAAAGCCCCTCCCCGCACCCAAAACAGGTTGCCTGTGGATGAGTATCCAAGACAAGGTTGTCCTGCTCCACTTCACAGCTGCCGAGTGAAAGGAGAGTTTTATAATAACAGGACACTCATTTATACAACACTTTATTGAAAACGAAGAGCCGCTCGTTCCATGCGTTATACGTCATTATTTCTGCATCATTGCACATGCGCAGCTCTTTCAGTTTCCTGGTTCAATCCGACCAATCGTATTAGAAGAGGAATAAACCACCCCCTTCGATCCGATCGAAATTTCATTCATTTATAGCTCAATCGGATCGAATAAGGTGTTTATATGAACGTTTTTTAATCTGATTGAGCCGACAATCCGATTACAAATGGACTATTTGGGTGCATGTAAACATAGCCAGTGTGTCCGCAGAGTGAAGTGATGTTTGAGAGAGCTGTTTCCAGCCAGCTCTGATGTGTGTGTGTGTGTGTGTGTGTGTGTGTGTGTGTGTGTGACAGGAGCATGCCGCTGGCCAGGAAAGGAGCCGTCTCCAGCGCTCTTTACATGGCCTGGCTGGACACACTATCCAAAGACCTGCCGCCCATCCTCTTAGTGCGCGGGAACCATCAGAGCGTCCTCACCTTCTACTCGTAGAGCGCTCTCAGACGAGCACAGCACCTCAGACTGATGATGATGATGATGATGATAGACGTTTCTCGACAGAGCTGAAACAAACGGACTCCTTCCAGGCCGCAGAGCTCAACAGGAAAGATCATCGTTTGGTGGTTTATTGTCCTCAGCTCACAGGTTTCCGAGCACACCTTGTTACACTGATTGTTGTTATCATTACTATGACTGTCACAACTTTTTAAGTTGTGGATTTTTTTCCCTCTTTTTTTTATTTGCTCTTGATGAAGCAATAATCACCTCATTTCTTATTTTCTCACTTTGAAGAAAAACACGATTCTTTGCCACACTTTTTATAGCCTTGTGGACGTGCCTTCCTGTGCAATCAGATTCAATTCTTACACTTCTCCCTGACTGGTGATTTATAACGAAATAGTGTAGGCTGCTTGTTTTTCTTGGGTTTTAAATGTAAATCTTCCTTGATTTTATCACGTTTTAATGTGAGTGGACTGAGGTTTCCACCACGCCGCATTTGAAAACACTTATTCGCTTTTTTGTAGGCTGATATTTTTTTCAGAGTTTTACGTCTTCCTTTAAGCATTGAATGAGTAGTGTTTGAGTATGTTCTTGTTACAATGATCCACCTGAACTACAGGGTGATTACAATCATCTTTCAAGTAGTCTGATGTAAAAAACTTTACCAGAACTGTTAGTTTTCCCTAGCGTGCAGTTGAATTGTTTGTGGTGTGATGAAGAGAGGCTGATGAAGGAGAAAGAACCGTCAGATCCTTTCAAACGAACAGTCCACCAAATAAGAGCGAAGCCCTCCAACCACAGATCCTGCTACAGACCGGACCTTTGCCTTAACAGATGTTTTTACTGTCTTCAAGCCATACTGGCTAGTTGCTTGACCGAAGCAGAATGTTCTCCAGACCAGAAAGTCCTCCCATCTTCACACTCTGATGTTTTATAGAGCATGCACACCGAGGTGGGGCTGTAGCGGTCTTTCTGCTTTCAGCGGTCAGTGTGTTTCTGTGGTTCCAGGCCTTCACTGGAGATCCTGAGATCTGTTAATGTGTGGTTCGAGGCTGTAGAATGTAAACGGATTTGTTCCTCTATGCAGATGGCCTGCGTGCGACTCGTTGAAATCGTGTATCTAAACTCAGGATTGAGTGCCGGGTTCATCGTTAGCGTTGGTTTTTCTTCAGAGCCGTTAAGAAAAAACCGATGCAGATTCGCTCTGTTTTGTTCCTGAATGTTTGTCTGGTTGACTCTAGTGATTGAATGCTGGGATGTTTGAGCAGATGTTTGTCGTATGGCCCATCATTCCTTAGTTTAAAACCATAGCTAAGCGGAGTGTTGGTCAGTTGGCCTCATGGGTAAGCGTTTGCGTGTCTATTGCGTTCTGGCTGAATATGACGGCTTTCGTCACGCTTTGACTTTGGTTTCCAACACTAGTTTTGCTCACAGGCTCAGTGTGTTGTGCTGTCGCAGTTCTGTGTGCGTTCGATTCACAGCCTGAGAATTACTCTACGTGACAAAGTTAGAATGAATATATTATTCATATTTATAGTTCTCAATATAAACTAGTATTTAAAGTATGTAACTGTGGGCGCCGCATGTTTGATTTGAAGTGACGCTGCCGGTACAATCTTCTGTATGTTGGTGTGACTACGGCACTCGTTCACCCGACCGTGACTAAATCACCCATTCTATTAGCTGTTATCTTGAATGATTAAGATACCTGTATACTATATTTTAGATATAGAAAAGGCAGCGTGTGTCACAAGCATATAACGTGTGTTTCTCACTGATCTAGCTGCAGCTGTAAAAGCGCCTCTCAAAGGTTCCTCTGGCGTTTCTGTAGAAGAAGACCGTTTTTTTTTTTTTTTGCCCTGGGCATGTTCTGGCATTTCTCATCCTGCAGATTGTGTTGCCAAAGTCTGTTTGATGTTCTCTCGTTAGCTTATTGCTGCGTGTCCAAACGAGTTCACACTTGGAGGTCAGCGAGCTCCAGCTCTAGTTCACACTATACTTCCTCACTAACTTGTAAATATCTTTAACCTAAGCAGATTAATCAAAGGAGTGGAATAATAACAGCGAATTAATGTGATGAGAAATATATTTATTTCAGGGTTTTCTTCTTTTCTTTCTTCTGTTACAGTAGTTTTATGTGAATTAATTTTCTTTTTTTAGTTGTTTGGGTTTAGTCTGCAGATTCTCATCTTTGGTCTCATTCTTCAGTGTTCGGTCACATTTCTATCTTTTATACACCTTTTAAAGATGGCTGTGTTGACCAGTGGTTTGAGTTTCCTGCTGAACCACGAGGGTGGATCTGATCGACTGATTGTGCTGGAACAGTAATGTTTTGGATATACTGTACTGTACTGTTATTTGTCACATGTATGCTTTTTTCTAACATTTTAACGGTTAAGGGTATCAATGCTTTGTACATCTTTATTGCAATATATAAAAATAAACTGAAATGATAATCAGTTGCTGCAGTCTGTTTTTGTTGGTGATGAGCATCTTTCCACGTCTCCATTCAGTCCGTACAGTGCATGCGGAGAGTTCATTTAGGCCCGGGATCTGGAGCTCAAGTCTCTAAAGCACTAGCTACCGCTGTTTACTATTAGCATGCTGATTATACGTTGATCCAAAACTAGTGTCTTACAGTCCACCAAGCTCAGCTTACACTGAAGGGACTGACCGTGTAGCGGCCCTGCTTCATGTGCAGGGGATCTTTACACTGTATGAATTATACTGTCAGAGTTAATATGATACAATTTTGCAATGATGATTGGGAAAATAGAAATATCTACTGTATGCTAGTCTAGTCGTCGAGTATTACAGGTTTTTAGTAATTTGGCCTATGCACTGGTAATCACATTTTCTCAATTTTACAACATGTAAGAATTACATGGCAAGTCAGTATTCTGGCATTTATTACATGTAAATCCTTTATGGTATCTCATGGTTTACCTTTTTTTACAGTTCACACTTGGCAACAATTTGTGTACTGTATAGCTGAAAAAATGGTTGAACTTTTCAGCATTAATGCTGTTATTTCCCTGACTGTGATGCAATCCATATTATATAAAGCATAATAGAAATGACTTAGCTGTTACCTGATGGTTTCGTTGTTACTTGTAGTCAAAAGTGGTCTTCAGTGAGTCATGATTTCCTTGGCACTAGTAGTCAAGCGTGCCGAGTTAATAAGGCAAGAGCTACAGTCTAGCAGGTTTAGTTACTGTCTGATAATCTACACACCCAACTTGTGAAATCTTTTTATTAAACCATTTATATGTCAGAAAACTTCATATCAGGAGATCCATTAGACCCATAACATTAATGGTCAAAATACAATGGCATCTGTAAACATTTTTACTTATAAATTATAATGGTACAGTTGTAACTTAATTATAGTTGAATTAAAGTTGATACAACTATATCAGTATACTGTAAGTCTGCTTTATGATATTTGTAACAGACAGTCATTTATACTGTCTAAACGCGCCCGAATCATCTCTGGTCTCATATTGGATTGAATCAATCCAGTGGAGAAGAATGAAATGTTTTGCAGTAAGACAGTATATGTGCTTGTATGCTTGCATTATGATGTAAATGTGGTTTATGAGGACACCTAAGATTTGGAATCTGAAAAACAAACTAAATGTTTTATTGAATTTTTGAAGAAAAAAAAAATGGCAAAAGTTTCCTATGAGGGTTAAGGGATAGTAAATATTAGATCTGTGTGTGAGAACACTTCACCTACTGGTCACGTATTCAAATCAAGATGGCAATGGCTGTATCCGAAATCAGCCCCAATACTCTTAAATAGGGCACTACTTGAGGGGACAGCATTTTTAGTGGTGTCCGAAAACATAGGGGATGTTCTCCCGTGCACTCAGTCAATCTCACAATGCACAGCAAAAACGAGTGTACTACTGATGTACACACTGCTTATGGCTAGAGAATACACGTAAAGCACTTTCCCCACCAAATTAATTGCCATGTCTCACCAGAAGATGGCACCTGCAGCGGAATCATCAATCCATTCATTTTACAAAGCGCTCGTCCACTACATACAGTGCAATACAATACAGGTATAAATTAACTGTAAACTGATTATTCAATTATTTTAATAGGGTTTATAAATAATTTCCATGCAAGCATTCAAGATAAATCCTACTGGAGCAGCCAGTTTACCAATTTCAAATGATTGTTAAACAGCAGTACAAACTATGCAAAAGCAGCAGTTCTTCTGGTGCACTCCGTGTCCGTATTCACTCACTCGTTTTCATTCACTCTATCAAGTGAACTGAATTAGTGAGCTAATTTAGGGAATAGTGAATGAGGGTATAGGGGGTGATTTCGGATGCAGTCAGTGACTTCTGAGAGAGCGGTCAGTTATCTTAAGAAGCTCACACGTGTTGGTTGGTGGTAGTTTCCAGCAGTTCCTGCTCTACTTGAGTGTGATGCGGAGAGTCATGTGTAGGTTTCGAGCAGGTCGCTCCTCCCTGTGCATGTCTTCAGAGCGGGCAGAACTCCTGATCTGCAGTATGTACTGTCTCACTGGGGGCGTCCTGTGTGTGCTGTGCAGGTAACTGATACCCTCCTGCTGTCTGATCTGGAAGAAGCCGTCACGGTTTCCAGCTGTGATGGTGTACATGAGTTCTTGAGCAGGCGCTCCGACAGCGGGCAGCAGCTCCAGGATGGCTTCATTGGGTTTGAGTTGTGAGCGATTGAGGAGTAATCTCAGCGGCTGATCCACATCCACACTGGCCAGACTAACTCCCTCCTGAATAGAAGAAGATTATATTACAGTCATGAGGTGCAATGAACTGACATCCACACGCAACATTCATTTAGAAGAGAGAAGAAACTACCAGTCCAACACATCTTAAATGACACGTTCTTGCTCTTGATGTCTTTTACCAATCTGAGGTTTGAAGAGTGTCTTCTCCTGACACTTTTCTTCTGCTGTCCATTCGTTTTGCAGCCATTGCAGGTTTCAGGAGAAAGACCGTTTTCCTCTTCTGGTCCAAGCCCAGCACCCCCAAAACCAGCAGCAGATACACAATGTCTGCAGGAACAATCACTCATTCACTCTCATGGACAGAAAAGATGAAAATGGTTGCTAATGTGAACTTAAAGTTCCCCTTTGAAAGGAAACATCTGATATTATGGCATTGAAGCTATGGGAACAGTACTACAAATGAATGCCTGCCCCACAATGCTGTGTAACACTGGTGCAGACACCTGCTTTAGCAGAAAGCACTGGATCAATGCTCCTGAGGATGAATCCATAGACCAGGGGTGCCCAACCCTTTTCCTGGAGATCTACTTTCCTGCAGAGTTCAGTTCCAACCCTGATCAAACACAGCTGTCTGTAATTATTAAGTGCTCCTTCAGATCCTAATTTGGTGTGTTTGAACGGGGTTGGAGCTAAACTCTGCAGGAAGGTAGATCTCCAGGAACAGGGTTGGGCACCCCTGCCATAGACTATATATATCGATAGATTTAAATGAGTGTGTGTGTGGAGAGAACGAGCCTGCCACAGCACACAGATCTTGTAAGGGCACACCCTGAGATAGTGCCTTAGAAGATGCTACACTCCAAGTGGAGTGGGCCCTAACAACTAGAGGAGAAGCCATTCTCCCAGACAGCAACATGGTGTTGGTCCAGATCCGGCCCACATCTGGCCCGCGTAAAAACCATGCGGGCCAGATGTGGGCCGGATCTGGGCCGAAACTGCTTGCTGTCTGGGCTGCGCGCCTCATGAGATGGAGCTATCCAAGCGCTGATTAGTAAACGCATTACCTCTGTCACGATCAACAAAGCCACAGGAATGAGCGGTGGCCATAGATCCTAAGAGCCCAGACTGGACTGGACATTTCTTAGGAAGGCCTAGACTGTGACTGGATGAGTGGTTGCAGGGTGGATAACTGCATCAGGAGTGATCACATCTAACTTGTTTTTGGAGCTAGATTCAGAGCATTGGATCCTTGTTAGGTTCAGAAAAATTCACACAGAGCGTGCAAAAAGAAAGGGGGACACCATCTCAATCTCCACCAATTCCACCTGCAACCCCATGAACTCAGAGCCGGGTGAAAGGAGCTCCAGCACTGAACCAACTAGGCGGTGGACTGGGTTCAAAGGGCGTTGATCACACTACTATGTAAAGAGCAGCCATTTTAGGGCATTCAGTTTTCCCTTTGGAGGGAGCTCAGTAGCTCAGAATAGTCTGAACAATCTCAGTTGAGAGAAACTGGAATCTGTGAGCTAGTGTCCCTCGGGGACGAAAAGTTTACAGATCTCTGTCTACAAACAGACACTGAGCTTCCTGAAGGCAAAGCAGGTAGGGATTCCATGGCCTTTTATGGTCTAGTTCAGCGGTTCTCAATTCCAGTCCTCACGACCCCCTGCTCTGCATATTTTGCATGTCTCTCTATGTTAACACACCTGATTCAGATAATCAGCTCGTTAGAAGTAAGCTCTGTGCATGAACTGTGTGCCCATTAGGGGTTGCACCGACTAATCGATTAGTCGACTTCAATGCTCTGCCATGACCCTTTAAGCTTGACATCCTATAGTCCTATAGAGGGTGCAGCAGGATAAATCTTTGAAGGACTTCCACATTTACGTTCTGTTTCCAAAAAGTTAAAATTACAAATAAATACATACTCCAAATTTCAATGCTATTACATGCTTTAAATTAAGCTTATTGTACCGGTAAGTTAATCGCGGTTCTAATCTAATGCGCTGCTGCATGGTAACGCACACACATAGACTACAGACAGTAGTTTGTACATCACGCACAGATCGCGCCCACACACAATCATTCTGTAATGTGAAATGTATTGTCAACACTGTTCTGTGATTTCTCAATAAAATAGCTTAGAAACTGAAAAGTTCTATAATTTCTTAATAACTAAATCCCACAGCTTCACTACTACTAGAGAGACGCTGCCATGTAGAATTCACACACGCAATCGCTGTCACTAATGTTATCATATGAATGTAATCTTTACTGTGCTACTTTATCTGTAACGGTTATCTGATTTAGAACGAGCAGAAATATGTGAGAAATATAACGACCCAAAGACAAAAGAACGGATAAAAATTAGCTGTTACAGGAGGAATAGATAGAGATTCCAGGTAAATGTGACACGCATGGACACCTGTATCAATGGCGCCGATACAAAATTGCTGTGTAGTTGTTTTTGTGTTTTTTTTTTTTTTTTGTTTCTTTAGTTATATTCCTGCAATCAGTTTCACCAGGGACGAATTGCTGGACATTCGGCACCACACATCTCCCGATATATTACCGTTTTTCAACTATTTTGATGTTTTGCTGGACATTTTCGTCGGTGGAGCAGCTGCGCTGATCACACGCTTCAAGACGCGAAGACGAGGAAAGAGAGCTGGCGTGCTTGTGAAACTCAGAAAATGCGGATTTCAAACGCCGTTGCCTAGCATCCATCTGGCAAATCTCTGAACTCTACCCAACAAACGGACAAACTCCTTCTGCTCTCCCAGACAAATAAGGATTTCTCACACTCTGCTGCTCTGTGTTTCACGGAAACCTGGCTAAATGACGCTATTCCAGACAGCACGCTTCATCTGCCGGGCTTTCAGCTGTTCAGAGCAGATCGCAGCACAGAATCAACGGGGAAATCGCGTGGCGGTGGGACGTGCTTTTACGTCAATGAAAGGTGGAGTACAGATGTAACAGTGTTAAATAAGATGTGCTGTTCAGATCTAGAAACACTCTTCATTAACTGCAAGCCGTTCAATTCGCCGCAGGAGTTTCACTCGTTCATTCTGGTGAGTGTTTACATCCCTCCGCAAGCGCACGTGAGCCTGGCTTTACAGAAACTCGCTGATCAGATCACAGAGACAGAAAAACAACACCCGGACTCCTGTTTTAATCATTCTCTCGGGACTTAAATAAAGCAAATCTCTCCCGTAAACTGCCAAAATACAGACAGCATGTTACATGTCCCACAAGAGACAGTAATATATTGGATCACTGTTACACCACAATAAAAGATGCATATCACTCTGTTCCACGAGCAGCTTTGGGGCTCTCTGATCACTGTTTGATTCATCTTATACCGTACTACAGGCAGAAACTAAAATCAGTTAAACCTGTATTAAGGACTGTAAAAAGATGGACTAATGAAGCAGAGCAGGATTTACAATCTTGTTTTGACCTCACTGATTGGAGGTTTTTTGAAGCTGCTGCCACTGATCTGGATGAACTCACAGAGACTGTAACATCTTATATCAGTTTCTGTGAGGATATCTGTATTCCTACCGGGACTCAACTAAATTACAACAATGACAAACCCTGGTTCACTGCAAAACTCAGATAGCTCCGTCAGGCCAAAGAAGATGCTTACAGGAAGGGGGCAATGTCTTGTATAAACAGGCTTAATACACACTGGAAAAGGAGATCAGAGTGGCAAAGAGGAATTATTCTGAAAAAATAAGGACTCAGTTCACTTCCAGCAACTCAGCATCAGTGTGGAAATGTCTGAAGGAGATCACCAATTACAAGAGACACCACCCCCCAGCACTGTGGAGAATCAACGACTGGCAGACGATCTGAACGAGTTTTACTGCAGGTTTGAAAGAAGAACACCTCACACCCGCCCTGAACACCTCTCCACACAACTACTCACACCATCCACACCTCCTGCAACCCCCCTCTCCCCCACACCTGCAATTCAAATCAGCGAAGAGGAGGTGCGCCAGGTCTTCCGGAAGCAGAAAAGGAAAAAGCACCAGGCCCAGATTGTATTACATCAGTCTGTCTGAAATCCTGTGCTGACCAGCTGGCCCCCATCTTCACACAGATCTTCAATAGATCACTGGAGCTGTGCGAAGTCCCTTCATGCTTCAAACGCTGCACCATTATCCCCATCCCAAAAAAATCCAAAATCACAGGACTAAATGACAGGCCTGTGGCTCTAACGTCTGTGGTCATGAAGTCATTTGAAAAACTGGTGCTGGCCCACCTGAAGGACATTACCGGACCCTTACTGGATCCTCTTCAGTTTGCCTACAGAAGAAAAAGGTGTGTTGACGATGCAGTAAACATTGGACTGCATTATGTTCTGCAACATCTAGACAGACCAGGGATCCTGTTTGTACAGCCTTTAACACGATCATCCCAAACCTCCTCCTGCCCAAACTAACTCAGCTCTCCGTGCCCACCTCCGTCTGTCAGTGGATCAACAGCTTCCTGACAGACAGGCAGCAGCTAGTGAGGCTGGGAAAATACACATCCAGCACCCATACAATCAGCACCGAAGCTCCCCAGGGGCTGTGTTCTCTCCCCACTGCTCTTCTCGTTGTACACTAAACCATGCACATCTAAGGACCCCTCTGTCAAGCTCCTGAAGTTTGCAGACGACACCACACTCATCGGCCTCATTCAGGACGGTGACGAGTCTGCTTACAGACAGGAGGTTAAAGAGCTGGCTGTCTGGTGCAGTCTCAACAACCTGGAGCTGAACACGCTCAAAACAGTGGAGATGATAGTGGACTTCAGGAGAAACCCCCCTGCTCTCCCCCCACTCACCATCATGAACAGCACTGTGACTGCAGTGGAGTCATTCAGGTTCCTGGGCACCATTATCTCTCAGGACCTGAAGTGGGACATTCACATTGACTCCATTGTGAAAAAGGCCCAGCAGAGGTTGTACTTCCTTTGCCAGCTGAGGAAGTTTAACCTGCAACAGGAGCTGCTGAAACAGTCCTACTCCGCCATCAAAGAATCCGTCCTCTGTACTTCAGTAACTGTCTGGTTCAGCTCAACTACCAAATCTGACCCAGAAAACTACAGAGGGTAGTCTGGGCTGCTGAGCCAATCATTGGTACAACCCTCCCTTCTATTCAAGAACTGTACTCATCCAGAGTGAGCAAAAGAGCTGGCAAAATCACTCTGGACCCTTCACATCCAGCACAGTTCCTCTTTGAACTGCTGCCATCTGGTCGACGCTACAGAGCTCTGAGCACCAGAATGACCAGACACAGGAACAGTTTCTTTCCCCCAGACAATCCATTTAATGAACACTTGATAATAACTGTGAAAACACACACACTATTTATACACACATACACTTATTTATCTAACACACATACTTAGTGTACACTTCAAATTTGCACATAATATACGTGTACATACAAAACTGCCTATTGTAATATACCTGCACATACAATTGTCAATTTGTATATTGTTATTACTTACCTACTTATTTGTATTTTGTATATTCTTTTATTATGTGTTTTTTGTTCTGTCACTGTCACTCGGTTGCACTGCGGAAGCTTCTGTCACAAAAACAAATTCCTCGCGTGTGTAAACATACCTGGCAATAAAGCTCATTCTGATTCTGAATAACTATGTGGGCAGCGCTGTGTCATATGCCATAGCTGTGCACAAGGTTCTTTTTACAGCTCCAGGCTTATGTTCATTAATGACGTCATCAGTGACTTGTCAACTTCGACTCGACTTTCGTCACATAAAGTGGACTTTAAAAAATCAGAAGTCGTTCAACCCTTAGTGCCTATTGACATGGTCCCTACACAGTGTTCATTGCTTCCTACTCCCTGAGCAGGGAAAATCTGTTGAAGTTTACTTCACTTCAGAACATTCATTCATGGATTTGCGCTGCACAACGTCTTCACACATGGACAAGTGTGAAATCATATACCTCTGTAAATAAATACAATTTAAATTCATGTCTCGCACACTTCAATGCACTTTCAATGGAACATATACGTTCACTTCGAACTGGAATCATGGTGGAATATCCTGTGATGTCCACTTCACAGGGCACTTACATTCGAAATGAACAAACGTCTGAAGCCATAAGAGAGACATACAAAATGTGCAGAGCAGGGGATGCAAGGACTGGAATTGAGAACCGCTGGTCTAGTTGACACTACAATCAAGACTGGTGTGTTTTCACATGTGTTCCCACAGCACCAACACCATGATACAGCATCGAAGTTCCACTTTGAAACAGAACTGGTAGATATACCTGTGCTACTTATGACTGCTTCTGTGTTCCAGGGACACATATTATTGGTCCATTCCTGTTCCAGTTTAAATAATTATTCAGACCGGTTTCATTAGATTTGTGCAACAACCATAAAATACATAGTTCAAGAATTTATACAATATAATGAAAATCATTATCGACACTAGCTGTATTGTTAAAAGCTATTCTTCAAACAGTGACTGTAGACTGAGCACTGATATGAGTGAATCCTCACGTGACCTGTAAGATGATTTAGCAGACATCTCACCCCTGTCCCGCTCTGTAATACCCCACTGGACATGCACACATGAATCCTCCCTGTGTGTTTGAGCAGCCATATCTGCAGGGGCTCGTGAAGGACACACACTCATCCACATCCTCACAGCTAGTGGACACGGGGTCAAAGGTGAAGCCAGACGGACAGCCACACTTAAAGCTGCCCAGTGTGTTGAAACAAGAAGCTGACCCACAGCTGCTCGGGTTCAAGCACTCATTGTCATCTGCAAAAATCAAATCAAATTACTTTTATTGTCACATCAGATCACCACAGTACATGTACCTTGGTGAGTGAAATTCTTGGGAGTGTGCTCCAGACAGTGCAGAAATAATTTACATATAGACAGTACCATTATATATCTACAGACTTATATAGATGACACTGCAATATACACGTATATATACTCTGTACTTAGGTCTAATAGCACACTGTGTGTACTGTTAGCAATACACATTATACACAGTATTTACACATTCTACATTATGTACACATATACAGTAGGTGGCCAACCAAAATGAGCTTTTTGCCGCCGCGAGTGCCGCCGCATCTGCAAAGTGCATTTGCAGCTTTTTACCGCTGAGTGGCGCTTTAATCACAAGTTATCAAACAAGCGCATCAAAGCACATTTTCGCAAATAGCCATCAACTTTGCCACACCAATGGTATTTGACGGCTGCAGTCAGGGAAAATGAAAGAAAAACACTATAGTTAAAATATTTAATATTCACAGATGAAAGTTTAGTACTTAGGAAGTTATGTGCGTTTCTTAGAACAAATTCAAGCAGGATAAATGTCAAGCCTATGAGCCTGTGCTTATATTTTCTCTAAGCCAGTATTATACCATATTTTAGATTTGACACATTTAATAGGTGTGTGCAGTATTATTTATATAATATGAATTATGTGTTATATTATCCTAAAGAAATGGTGGTTTACTTTGCATTGGAGCATTAAAAGTGGTAGCCTATTTTAGTGAGCTAGGCTACATGGATTTGTATGCAAAATGTCAATATTCTCACATATTAGGCCTATATTTTAATTTATATTTTAAAATTCCTTCAATAAAACCATGCATTTTTGTCATTCACTACTTTGTTATTTGTTACTTGTGCTTTATTTTGACAGATAACTTGGGAAAAAGATATCTGTCTGTACACTGATTAAGAAATTGTTGCGTTTTATAAATTATTTCCTTTATTTTTTTGTAAAAGTGAGGCACTGTATAATTTCTCTCCCATTATTTAGGCCTAATTAAAACAAGAAACGAATAAATTAAACCTGCTAAAATTTAGCTAAATTTAGCTAAATCATTGAAACTCTAAAGAATGGACGGATTAATAAAATGTTCTCACGATTAAACTCAAGTTCTCTCATCATAATCAACAAAATGCACACGATGTAAAAAAGAGCTTCATTAATTGACAACTTCAGTGATTTTAAAGGGAGCCTTCTTTACTTGCTTTCATATAATTTAAGTAAAAAAAAAAAAAAATCAGCCGCTTTTAAATGCAGGTGTGTATCATATTCCTTAAAATATCAGAGTGCAAGATTTGCGCGCCGTGCATGAAACTGAGTGCGATGCACAGAAATGTATTGTTGTTTTTTTTAATTTTTTTTATTTAATTTAAGTAAAAAAAAGTTTTATTTTGGATAACTGCATGTAAAAAATTATTTACTTTGTAATGCATATGCAAAATGTGAAACTGCAATCTTATTCGCAGTCTATAGCATTTTATAATTATTTGTACAATAATAGTTAACCTGCTTTATATCTTTATTATTTAATGCAAAAGAGATTTATTAAAACAAGTTTATAAGAGTCATGCATAAGTTTAATCTTGATCAAGAACAACGAATGATCAATGAATTGGAGTGGCATCAGCCGTTAGATCATTTTAAAACGTCAAATAGTCTTCAATTTACAGGTTATAACTGCATCTTTCTCAGTTGTAGACTTGTGAAGATTATTTTTAATGCAGATCCCGTACTGTAACCGAAAAGAAATGTGCGCTATTATTATTCATATTCAGGTGTTTGTGCGAAAATTATTAATGCGCATGCAGGACAGGGAGGCGCCCCCTCGATCTCTTGATTTTTTTTCCTGAAAATGAAATAACTTAAAATTAGGGTGCCACACATACATGAGAAATATATCTACAGAAAGCTTGAAATGTAAGCATTATGTAATCTGTGAAGGTTGCATTTCTCTTTAAAGGCACGTACAGTATACTGTGGAGATGAGAGTCAGCACTGTGAATTTCATCTTGTAGCCCACAAGAAAACATTTGTTTATTAATAAATAATTAAAATGTCTCCTTTTTCACAATTATTAGGCTACTTCTGCCTGTGCTTTGTGGCAAACTTAATGCATGTGCTTGAGTGCGGAATATATTAAGGTTCATTATGGATTATATATGTTAATTTAATATAAACGCGCAATTAGTTGAATAATGACAAATGAACGACTAGTAACTAGAAAAATCTTACGTGGCGGGCAGACCTATTAAATACCCTCTAGACATCTCTGTTAAAGTTTTTAAAGCATTTTTTACGCGTTTGCATAAATTCTGAGAAGATTTTCGTGAATCCGGCCCCAGGTTTTGACTGCGAATGTCACATCAGTAACTAATTGCCCAGTAATGAAACTAAAAATAATCAGGCCTACATGACGTCTCGGGAGCAACAAATACATTAATAACAAATGTTTTTTTGTCTCTTTGGCAGATGCGCGTCTCTTTTGGCAGTTTCTTTGTCTCTCTATCAGAGGCGCCTCATCTCTACTGAGATAAAACAAAAACATATTATATTGTAATGTATTAGGGATGGTAAGATTCACCGATTTGCGTCTTTGTGTGGGCTTGAGAGTTTATGTTTATATGTATCGATTTAAATAAGCGTGCATCGGATACAGTTGGCATTTGTATCGCGATGCATCGTTTCTAACATATCTGAATCGGTAAAAAACGATTTATTCATATATAATTATTAGTAGATGCGCTATTCTTTTAATATTTATAAAGCGACCAATATTTTGTTATGTAACTTTTAGATTGATTTCTCCTTTCTGACCTGTTGCGAAAGTGCGTTCTCTCATCACCACTGCAGCTGCTACGTGATTATGACGGATCACAACAACACTATGGAGACCGAGAGGTGTCCTCCTGAGAGTTACCACCTAGAATGGATTAACATGGCAGACTCGGAACTCTTTCTTCCACCAAGTCATTTTAAATCCAGTGTTTGGAAACACTTTGGGTTTTATAAGCGAGATGGAAATCTTGACAAAATCCATGCAATTTGTAAAATATGTCGCGCCTCTATAAAATATACAGTACGACTAATTTAACAACACACTTGAAGCGCCGACACAATGTGAGTGCAGCAGAGACTCCCTCCCCTTCGGAATCAGCTGTTGCTAATCTTGCAGTCTGTGACTGTCAATACTAGTTTTTCTTCTATATATATATTTACATTTTTATTTACCTGTTTGTGAAAGGTTTTTATTTGTATTATGTTAAAAAAACAGTACCTTATTTCTGCTCACTGAGTTAGCCTGCTGAAATCACATTAGCCTGCTGGCAAGTTACAGAACATTTCTTTATTGTTTATCCCTGAGCAGCATTCTTAAATTGTTTCACCTGTTAAATGTGTGAGCTGTTAAAAGTAACTAGAGACAAGACAGGAAGAGAATGTCTGTTTTTATTTAATCTTTTGGTTTTGTAAAAAAAAAACTAATCTTTTGTTTGTGAAAGAGCCATGTGTAAAAAGTCAGATGGCACTTAAGATACTTTAAGATAAGATTTCTGTCGGAACAAAATAAATATAAGTTAAATATCTACATATTGAATAGCACAGCATATTATTTTTCTCCATTGCATCGTATTACACTGAATCACATCGTGTTGAATCGAATCGAAATCGTATCGCACCGCATCGTAAAAGCAGGGTATAGTATCGCATCGCATCGTAAAAGCAGGGAATCGTATCGCATCGCATCGGTAGCTGCCTATATGTATCTTTAATGTATCGCATCGTTGGCTATGCATCGAGATGCGTATCGCATCAGCCTCAGTTATGGAGATGCACATCCCTATAATGTATGTAATACTCTGTATGCAGTTGCAGAAATGACAAAAGCCAAACCAAACGAGCCATTTGTCCTGCTTTGACTAAACCTGTTCTGCAAGTTTGAAACACTCATAAAACACTGTCCATATAAAGAGCAAGAGATTTACACCTTTATTTCAACCCCCACAAGCTATACAGAACAAACCCCAGCCCCCTCCAGCTGAACTGAATTTGGTCTGTGTTTTGGTTGCGAGGAATGGTGTGTTGTCATGTTACTGGGTTGAAATTGCTGCCTGCACTCACAGCAGCCCTACTCTTTTTATTCATTATCTTCACCAGACCATAATAATAACAAATTCACAATTGATAATTAATTATTATTTTTGCGAAAATCATTGTTATTTGTGAACGTAGGCATTTGAGGAAGGCTTTAAGATCAAGCGGAATCCTCTGCCAGCTGCTCCCGCTTCACAGCGAGCACGACTCGTGCTAACTGACCTAGGTTCACTGTCAGCGTTTTGATTTGAATGCAACTTATTAATCATAAGCCCAATATTTAGCAAGGCAGGAAAACATTCAGTCTACCTGAAGAAGACGTATTTCATTGTAAGTTAATGCTGTTAAATAGAGTAAAAAAAAAAAAAAAAAAAAAAAAAAAAAAAAAAAAAAACCTATTGTAGGCTATTCTTAAACTTGGACCTCATTATGTTGAAGTATATATCCAAACACCAGAAGCAACCTACACTCTCTAAATGTTCTTTCATTGAAAAGTATGCATTTTATTTATTCACAGGCTATATGGTTAAAATAATACTTTAGTTCAAAACTTTAAGTGCCATTGTTTAAAAAAAAAATGCTTTATTGACTAACGTTTTATAGACCTTCAGTTGTTATGCTTTAAAATTCCATGCCATTTGTAGCTTCACAGTATTTTCACCTCCCAAATTACTACCCTTGTAAAGTCACAATTCTATAATGGTAACATTTACTCAGACCGATGGGATTTTTTGTATGACATTATTTATTTATTTATTTATTTATTTATTTATTTATTTATTTTAGAATAATTGTAGCCTACATAAATGGGTGAAGCAAAACAAATATGATTATTTCTGATAACTTTTTAACTGCAGGCAGATATAGGCCTACATTATTGTATATTACAAATATTTGTATCATCCCTTATTCTGTCCTTTATTTTCTTAAAGAATAAACACTTATTTTCTACAAGAATAAACACTATTTTCTTAAAGAATAAAAGAGAAAGAATCACAATTACCCCTTATTTTCCATTTCTGAAGTTAATAGGCAACCTTAATGATAATGTAATTATCTTTTGACTCCCCTGACAGTGGCACCTTCCTCAAAAAAAAAACAAAGACAAACAACAACAACCTGTTGTAGGAGATATGTGAGCGAATAATAGATTTAAAAAAGAAAAAAGTGGGTGTTTGGTTTCGAAATAGAAAACGAATACAGCTCGTTATCACACTGTAAAAAATGATATGATGAAAAGTCATGATAACATTTTTAAGTTAGGCTACTTTAATTCATAGAAATAATTTCAGCAATTTAAAGCTTTTTTATTCTAGATTCAACTTGAATTTCAATACTATTAAACTGACTTTAAAATCTCAAGGACTATATAAGTTGAAACGGGTGAAAATGTCACAGTGGGTGTTAAATAGTCTAAATGAACCTGTATCTTGTTAGGATCCGAAGAGCTTGATTTCATGTTACCATGAAACTAACAATATAATTAGATTTTTCTTTTTTTTAAATGAACAATTCCTGTATAAAATGGTACAGAAACCTTTATATCAAACACTTTTAAATTGTCCATAGCTGAGCAACATGGGAGGGAGGTTCTAAGTATACTATAATGTAAATTTGTTAACCCACAGTAACACATTTTAATTGATTAATCTATTTTCGTTTGCCGAATGTTTTTTAAAACACGCTAAAAATAAATTACCTTTTTGAGAGGAAAAAAAATATATAAGTCATGTATAAGTCGCATTTTATTACATTCAGAAATAATAACAGCAGGCCTAATAATGTTATAATGTACCGCAGCATATTTTAGTTCCCTCCCTCACTTTACACAAATCAGAACAGAAGAGGAATTAAAAAATATATAATTCTAATAGATAAATACAGTTGCAGTATATAATAGTAATATAGGCTTAGCTATAAAAAAAAAAAAAAATTTCCAAACTTCCTCAGCCGTCTCAGGAAGAAGAGGCGTTGATGTGCCTTCTTCAGCACTGCATCAGTGTGTGTAGACCATGTGAGATCCTCACTTATGTGAACGCAGAGGAACTTGAAGCTGTTTACCCACTCCACAGGTGTCTTGTCGATGGTGATGGGTGTGTGTTCTCTGCTCTGTCTCCTGAAATCCACCACCAGCTTCTTGGTCTTGTCTATGTTGAGTGAGGGATGGTTGTCCTGACACCATTTAGTCAGGGTGCTCACCTCCTCTCTGTAGGCCGTCTCATCGTTGTCGTGATCAGGCCTATCACCGTTGTGTCATCAGTGAATTTGATGATGACATCGGAGCTATGTGAGGCTGAACAGTCATGTGTGTACAGGGAGTACAGGAGCGGGCTGAGGACACAGCCCTGAGGAGCACCAGTGTTGAGGGTCAGCGGGGATGAAGTGTTGTTGCCCATTCTGAACACCTGACTTCTGCCTGTCAGGAAGTCAAAGATCCAGCTGCACAGAGATCTGTTTAGTCCCAGAGTCTGGAGCTTCGCAACAAGTGTGGCAGGCACTATGGTGTTAAATGCTGAGCTGTAGTCCACAAACAGCATTCTCACATAGGTGTTCTTGTTTTCCAGGTGGGAGAGAGCAGTAGTGTTGCTTTCGTCAACGAAAATTATGACTAAATATAATCGTCAACGAACCTTTATCATGTGACAAAAATGAGACGAGACGCAACTTAAATGCTGGTCATGTGACAATGACTATAATTAAATGTATAATGCAATATCGTTGACGAATAAAAACGAGACTAAATGTGGTTTACAAAATAAAAACTATGCTAAAATGTCTCTTCATTTTCGTTGACCAAAACTAAGACGAAACAAAATGTTTTAACGTTATTTCGTCTCGTTTAGTCATTATTATTATTTTGCAGTATTTCTGTTTCCTGTGTCTCACTGCGCAGACGCGACCGACGTCACTTCAAGTCCCACTCGTGGCATTATTAAGAAGATGACAACAAACAAAGTTAAGCAGGATTTATACTTTCGCCTGGCTCCGCTGATTGCGAGCCCTCCTTCCCAAACGGACAGGCTTCTATACTTGTCACGTTGGCCATTGTACTTTTCTTTGAAACGGCAGGGGAGTGACGAGGAGTAATTGTCCTCTAAAACCGCCAGGAATCACCGGTGAGAAGTCATTTGCCGGTATGACCAGTACAAGTCTTGTGATGAATGAGTTGATGAATTAATCATTTTCTTTTAATAATAATGTACAAACGTAAAACAATCTTAAACTATTGGCTGTATTATCCATCAAACACAAGACAACTGTAATAGTGTATAATTAATATCTAAATGAATTCTAATTCTATTTTATACAATAAAAATAAAACATACTTCAAATAAGAATTGGACAAACTATGCAAACATTTTTTTTTTTAAAAAAGAGATTTTTTTTCATAAAGAAGCTGATGGTGTTTTTTGCACATTAAACTGCTTCTGTTTCACACAAACGCCGACACAGACGTGCATGTTCGGATGCGGAGCTATGAGGAAAGTTACAAAAAAATGCCGTGCACTCCACCACGCGAATAGTTCGCGCGCATTCAAAGCGAACTTTCAGCAACACCGCGATGACATCATATTTTCCGCGCTCACCCAAGTGAAATTGCGGACACGTCGAGTATAAATCAGCCTTGACACAGAGAAAGGGACTGATGGCCGGCCAGCCGGGGTTCGACTTTGGGAAAAAAATTAGCAGATTATTATTATTATTATTATTATTATTATTATTATTATTTTATTGTTTTTATTTATTTTATTTAAATTTATGTGTGTACTTCTATCATGTTTGGTTGGTAAAATAAATGTAAATTCAAATCAGAGAGTCTTCCGTGTCTGGAATGGATGTATTCTTGAGTTTATAAGGTAACAATAATATAATAAGATAACCTTGTTTGAAATGGGTTTGGGTAAAAGAAAATTTTGGTTTCGTCTATACTTCTAGGTACTTGTACTATATTGACTGGGTTAAATAGAATTGCATTACTAAAAAGAGACTAAAATACCATTTTCATTGACTATAACTAGACTAAAATGTCATCAGTTTTCGTCGACTATAACTAGACTAGATTAAAAAGAGTATGAAAGTGACTAAAACTACTAAAAACTAGACTAAGACTAAAATTAAAACAGGCCGCCAAAAACATCACTAGAGAGCAGTGTGTAGGGTGAAAGCAATAACATCGTCTGTAGAACGGTTGCTACCAGTGAGGCAGGCAGCACAGAGCAGATGTATTCTCTGACGAGTCTCTAAAAAACACTTGCTGAAGATGGGTGTCAGAGAAGCGGGCCTCCAATCATTCAAGCATTTTATTTTTCTTTGGTGTGCGCACAATGGTGGATTTTTTGGAGCACAAGGCAACCACAGACAGAGAGAGGGAGAGGTTGAACAATGTTAGGTAGATTATTCCAGAGTTTAGGTGCTAAATAGGAGAAGGATCTGCTGCCCGCAGTTGACTTTGATATTCTAGGTATTATCAAATTGCCAGAGTTTTGAGAATGCAGCGGACGTGTAGGACTATAATGTAACAAGAGCTAGTTTAAATACTGAGGCGCTAAACCATTCAGGGCTTTATAAGTAATATAAAGCATGGCAGCCGTGTTGTGAGCTCCAAGTAAACTCTGCAGTTTTCTGTATGTTTTTCTTGTAATTTTGTTATTTTACGTGTTGGATGTTGTTAGTATAACTGTCTATGATAGACACATGCTTTTAAACATTGGTTCCTTCATTGTGCAATGCAAACTGGACTTTGAGTTCTTGAAGAGCCCTTTATCTGGGCCACACGGTCGCGACCGAGGAAACGCTGCTGGGAAAAGGGGGAAAAAGAGCTGGTGTCCTTATCAGACTAAGAAGCCATCCCCTCCGACCTCTTCTTCCAACCATTTTGCTGGCTAACGTTCAGTCACTGGAGAACAAACTGTGGGCGTGCATCTCATACCAACAAGAAACAATGGACTTTGTTTGGGGAAACAATGGGGAAGGTGTGTGTGTGTGTGTGTACTGACCCACACATTCATTCCAGTGCTGGTGCTGTGTGTGTGTGTGTGTGTGTGTGTACTTACCCACACACTGGTTCCAGTGCTGGTGCTGTGTGTATCCGTCTGGACAGCTGCAGCGGAAGCCACCTGCAACATTCTGACAGCCGAACTGACAGCTGTGATCAACCGCGCACTCATCTACATCTGACCCAGACAGAAACAGCAGTTCAGCTCACAAACTGCACCCCAAGGTTATTTCCGTAAAGCAAAACTAAAACAAAGATGAAAATGACTGACCAAAAGTCATTTTTGTAAACTGAAACATAATTTTTTTTTTCAAAATAATTGAAAAATTAAAACAAAACCAAACTAAGAACAGTTACTGAAAAAATTAAATAAAATAATAATTATCAAATATAAATAATCGTTTTCATAATCATTACGTTCTCACCTGTGGCAGAAAAACATGTAACATAAGCAATCAAAACCAACATTAAGGTGGTGCTTTGAAGAGAAATAGACATGCAGCACAACATGGTGATTAACAGAAAAAGATGAGAATGTGCATCCTCTCTGTAAACAATACAAAACTTCCACCTTCATCTTGTGAACAATCTGCTAGACTATTTTAAACAAATGTGCAAACACCAAATCATACACATGCTTATAATTCTTCATAAATGAAAAGAACATATTCAAGGCCTTAACTGTTAAATGCACTTGCCTTTCCTGAAACCTGCAGTGTACAGTGGTGTGAAAAAGTTTTTGCCCCCTTCCTGTTTTTTTTTTTTTTTTTTTTTTTTTTTTTTGCATATTTGTCACACTTAAAAGATTCAGATCATCAAACAAATTTTAATATTACACAAAGATAACCCGAGTAAAAAAAAAAAAAAAAATCATGCTTCTATCAATTATGGCAAGTCATCCAGGTCCTGAAGCTGCCCCAGACCATCACACTACCTTCACCATGTTTGACTGTTGGTATGATGTTCTTTTTATGAAATGCTGTGTTGGTTTTACACCAGATGTAATGGGACACACACCTTCCAAAAAGTTCAACTTTTGTTGCATAAGGTCACAGAATATTTCCCAAAAAGTCTTGGGGATAATCAAGATGTTTTTTGGCAAATGTGAGACGAGCCTTTGTGTTCTTTTTGGTCAGCAATTGATTTTGCCTTGGAACTCTCCCATGGATGCCATTTTTGCCCAGTCACTTTCTTATTGTTGAATCATGTGAGGCCTGTAGTTCTTTAGATGTTGTTCTGGGTTCTTTTATGACCTCCTGGTTGAGTCGTTGTTGAGCTCTTGGAGTAATTTTGGTAGGCCGGCCACTCCTGGGAAGGTTCTGCACTGTTCCAAGTGTTCTCCATTTGTGGATAATGGCTCAGACCGTGGTTCGCTGTAGTCCCAAAGCCTTAGAAATGGCTTTATAACCCTTTTCAGACTTGATACACGTCAACTATTTTGTTTCTCATCTGTTCGTGAATTTCTTTAGATTGCAGCATGATAAGTTGCTCTTTAAGCATGCTTCACTTTATCAGACAGGTTCTATTTCTTGATTCAACAGGTCTGGCAGTAATCAGGCCTGGGTTTGGCTAGTGAAATTTAACAGCTTTCTAAAATAATGTGGTTAATCACAGTTCTTTCAACATTTCACAAGAGGGGGCAATTAATTTTTCACGTAGGTGCAGGTAGGTTTGGAAAGCTCTTTTCCCTTAATAAATGAAATTATCATTTAAAAAACTGCATTTTGTATTTACTTGCATTATCTTCGTGTATTATCAAAATTTGATTGATGATCTGAATTTTGCAGTTATTTGTGCAACAAATATGCAAAAAAAATGTAAAAAACGGAAGGGGCAAAAACCTTTTCACGGCACTGTATATGTAGCTGTTTGCCCTTTGTAGAAGCATTAAAACTTATAAAATAATGACATGTAGGCTACAGAAAGTGAGCAAAGAGCGCTCCCTAAGCTGTCATTCACTTCAGCTGCAGTGCTGAATGGCTATAATGCGCAATGCTGCAAATTGAATTGTAAATATAGAAATCCTGATGGTCTTCAGACAGAACATGAACACAAATAAGCACGGGAGCGTTTGAAGAAAGCTGCCTATCAGCGGGTACTGCATAAGTTATCTGGTAATTCTGCTAACGTTAATCACTAAACCTAAAGCTGAATCTGAACTTTATAAAAACTAAATATAAATATGTTCACAAAATAAACTAAACTAAAACTAACAAAATTATTAATAAAACATAATAAAAACAAAACTGAATTTTATAGCAAATTTGAATTTCAATTTAGAATTTAAAAATTTGAAACTATAATAACCTTGCAATACACACCTGTAACATTCAGGCATGCTCACATATTCCCATATAGCAATCTTTTTTCTGAACGACATAGATATGGGGATTGTTAGGAGGCCATCATGGTCAGAGGCCAATGGGCAAATTTGGCCAGGATACCGAGGTCATAACTCAACTCTGTTCGAAAAACATCCTGGGGTTTTCAGTGACCACAGAGAGTCAGGACCGTTAAACGTCTCATCCAAAGGAAGGTGCTTGTTTACAGTTTAGTGTCCCCGTCACTGTATTGGGATGCTAGGACCCACACAGACCACAGGGTGAGTGCCCCCTGCTGGCCTCACTAACACCTCTTCCAACAGCAACCTAGTTTTCCCAGGAGTCTCCCATCCAGCTACTGACCAGCTCAACCCTGCTCAGCTTCAGTGGGTGACCAGTCAGCTGCTGGCATTTACAGTCTTACAGTGATCTTACATTTAGGCTACACACAAATGAAGGAAAACTTAAGAAAACAGAAGAATTCAGTGAAAACATTTGAATCACACACAGAGGCGTACCGTCACAGCTGAGGCCGAGAGAGTCCAGACTGAAGCCCTGTGGACACTCACAGCTGAAGCTGCCCACTGAATTCAGACAGACGCCCCGCTGGCCACACGGACCCCCCGCAGACAGACACTCATTAACATCTGAGTGAAGACAGAAAGAAACATCACAGGAGGTCACACTTCCTGACTGATGTTCTGCTTCAGTTACGATGATCAATGTAATGTTGTAATGCTTTCAAACACGGCTTGTGTTTTAGTCATGCAGTGTTGTTAAAGGGTCATCTGAAGGTGTGTGTCACCTCTGCAGGCTGTGTGATGCTGGCTGAAGCCCGCTGGACACTTGCAGGTGAATCCACCGATGGTGTTGACGCAGGAGAACTGACAGTTGTGTCGTCCGCTCTGACATTCATCCACATCTACAAGTCAAACCACTGCTTTCACTCTTTCACAGCTGAACATCTCAAGGACATTTCTGCACACCACGGTCTAAAACGGCTTACTATTATGGTAAGTAAATGAAGCAGACTGCTCAGTCATCAACTAACAATTCATTCCTCAAAGACACCACCATTGCTGTATCAGACACACAATGCACTCATTCATATCTATAAAGAAAATATACTGACTAATAAATAAATACTGACACACCAAAGCAGTAACGAAGCATTGACTCTAACTGAAAATACAGTAGGTAGACATCCAAAACGTTACTTCTACCGCCGCTCGTACCGCCGCCGCGGCGATGCAAAGTGCATTTGCAGCTTTTGACCGCTGAGTGGCGCTTTAATCACAAGTTTTCAAACAAGCGCATCAAAGCACATTTTCGCAGTTTTGACTCGCTGATGTGTTACATTTGACGGCTGCAGTCAGAGAAAATGAAAGAAAAACACTATAGTTAAAATATTTAATATTCAGAGATGAAAGTTTGGTAATTATGAAGTTATGTGCATTTCTTAGAACGAATTCAAGCAGGATAAATGTCAAGCCTGTGCCTGAGCCTGTGCTTATATTTTCTCTAAGCTACACAGTATTACACCATATTTTAGATTTTACACATTTAATAGGTTTGCAGTATTATTTATATAATATGAATTATGTGTTATATTATTCAAAATAAATTGTGGCTTACTTTGCATCGTAGCATTAAAAGTGGTAGCCTATTTTAGTGAGCTAGGCTACATGGATTTATATGCAAAATGTCAATATTCTCATATATTAGGCCTATATTTTAATTTATATTTTAAAATTCCTTTAATAAAACAACATGCATTTTTGTTATTCGTTACCTGTCCTTTATTTTGACAGACAACTTCTTGGGAAAATATATTTGTCTGTAGACTGATTAAGAAATTGTTGCGTGTTTTATAAATTATTTTCTTTATTTTAGTAAAACGTGAGGCACTGTATAATTTCGTTCCCATTATTTAGGCCTAATTAAAACAAGAAACGAATAAATTAAACCTGCACAATTTAGCTAAATCATTGAAATTCTAAAGAATGGACGGATTAATAAAACGATTAAACTCAAGTTCTCTCATTATAATCACCAAACTGCAAATGATGTAAAAAAGAGCTTCATTAATAGACAACTTCAGTGATTTTACGTTACTTGCTTGCATATAATTTAAGTAAAAAAAAATAAAATTGCAGCCGCATTTAAATGTAGGTGTGTAAAATGTCTGCGTGCAAGATTTGCGCGGCACGAGTGATGCTGAGTGCACACGCAGCATTTATTCTCATTTGTTTTATCTTTATTACAAATCTTGTTTGGTTTTATTTTGGATAATTGCATGTAAAAAATTATTTACGTTGTAATGCATATGCAAAATGTGAATAATTATTCATATTTAAGTGTTTGTGCGAAAATTATTAATGCGCATGCAGGACAGGGAGGCGCCCTCTAGATCACTTGAATTTTTTCCTTATAATGAATTAACTTAAAATTGTGGTGTCTCACATACATGATAAATATATCTACAGAAAGCTTGAAATGTCTTTTAAACGAATCAATTCAGAACGAAAGCATTGTGTAATCTGTGAAGGTTGTATGTCTCTTTAAAGGCGCGTCCATGTGGAGAGAGTCAGCACTGTGAATTTCATCTTGCAGCCGACAAGAAAACATTTGTTTATTAATAAATAATTAAAATGTCTCCTTTTTTACAATTGTTGGGCTACTTCTGCCTGTGCTTTGGGGCAAACGTAATGCATGTGCTTGAGCGCGGAATATATTAAGGCTCATTATGGATTATATATGTAAATTTAATATAAACCTCTGATTAGTTGAATAATGACAAATGAACGACTAGTTACTAGAAAAATCTTACATGGGAGGCAGACCTATTAAATAGCCTCTAGACATCTCTGTTAAAGTTTTTAAAGCATTTTATATGCGTTTGCATAAATTCTTCTTTCAGAACGTCTGTAATGGAGAGATACCTTAACACTGATTTTTCCTCTGAAACACAAAAACGAAAATTGAAATAAAACTGATATTTTTTTTTTGAGAATGGCCAACCCTTCTCTGCAGATATTGTTGCTTCTGGTTTGTGCATTGTAAATAGGCTACCAAAATAAATAAATAAATAATAATAATGTCTCCAAAAACTCCAAAATGTTTTTGACATGTCTGTAACGCATGTGTATTCCCAAATCTAAAAATGTATGTAAAACATCATAGACGGATCATACTGATGTCTGGACTCTGTTTGGGATTTATAAAAAAACACAAAGAGATGGTTCAATATATGGTTATGAAAAGGCTACATTCTGTGAGAATTTATATTTCATAGTCTAAAAAAAATATTGTTTAGACGAAACAAAATAAAATTAACGCAACAGTTTGCGAATTTGACGAGTCCTATCTAAACCTGTTCTGCAAGTTTGATACCCTCATAAGACACTGTCCATATGAAAGAGCAAGAGATTCACACCTTTATCTCGACCCCCACAAGCTATACAGAACTACCCCCCAACCCCCTCCAGCTGAACTGAACTCGGTCTGTTTTTTGGCTGTGAGGAACGGTGCTCTCATGTTACTGGGCTGAAACATACCTGTACTCACAGCAGCCCTGCTCTTTTTATTCATTATTTTCCCGCAGCCCATATTATTGTTTTCACAAGACCATGATAATAACAAATTATCAATTGATAATTAATCATTATTTTACGAAAATCATTGTTATTTGTGAACGTAGCGTTTGCGGAAGGCTTTAAGACCAAGCGGAGTCCTCCGTCAGCTGCTCCCGCTTCACAGCGCGCGTGACTCGCGCTAACTGCGCCCAGCTTCAAAGTCCGCCACAGCGCGCGTGACTAGTAAGTTTGAGCGAATACAACTTACTGATCATGAGCCCAACATTTAGCAAGGCAGGAAAACATTCAGTCTACCTGAAGGAAGATGTATTTCATTGTAAGTTAATGCTGTTATATAGAGAGTTAAATGGAGAGAGAGAGAGAGAGAGAGAGAGAGAAAAAACCCGTGTTGGCTATTCCTAAACTTGGAGCTCATTATATTTAAGTACAAATCCAAACACCAGAAGCAAACTCTTAGTGTTCTTTCATTGAAAAGTATGCATTTTGTTTATTCACAGGCTATATGGTTGAAATAATATTTTAGTTAAAAACTTTAAGTGCCATAGTTTTAAAAAAAAATACTTTATTGGCTAACGTTTCATAGACCTTCTGTTGTTACGCTTTAAAATCACATAACATTTGTTACTTCACAGTATTTTCACCTCCTAAATCACTAACCTATAAAAAGTCACAATTCTATAATGGTAAAATTTACTCAGGCCGATGGCACTTTTAAATACTTAGAGCTGATTCGTTTCATCCTCCACATCTTATTGAGAACATACCATTTGGTCAATTCCAACGTTTACGCCGTATTTGTGATGATAATGCTGATTTTGAGAGACAGGCGGACAATATGTCAGAACGGTTCATAAAAAGAGCTTAAAAATCAGATACTGTTGCTCGTGCACGGTCTAGAGCTCAATTATTAAAACATGCCGACACCCTTATTAAGAAGGTACACAAAACAGACACTCAGTCTCGCCCTTTTTTTGTCACACAATATAGCATGGAGGCTAGACATATCAAATGGATTATTTTAGATAACTGGGCCATTATCAAGTCTGATCCTGTACTTCAACAGATTTTTCCGCAACCTCCGTTGGTGTCGTATCGTAGAGCTCCGACACTTCCTGATAAATTGGTTCATAGTTATCTTCCTCCTGAGATAAAAGAAGAAAATTGGCTCAAGAGACCCATTGGTTTATATCGATGTATGAATTGTCCTCATTGCAGTAACATTATCCCATCAAAAAACTTTGTGGATTTTAAATCCAATAAAATATACAAAATCAGAGATTTTATTAACTGCAACACCACCTTTATTATATATCGTTTATCTTGCCCATGTAAGAATGTATTTTATGTAGGCAGAACCAAGAGACGTTTGCGTGATCGATTAGCTGAACATAATTATGCTATTCTTACCAATAATCCAGATTACCATATGGCCACACATTTCTTACATAAACATAACAAAAATGATTCTTTACTAAAATTGAGGTTTTAGAACATGTTAGACCTTTAAATAGAGGTGGCGATAGGATTCGTAAACTGAGTCAACGGGAGTCATTTTGGATCCATCGTTTGAATGCACTTAATTACCCAGGGTTGAATGAGGATATAGAGTTCAAATGTTTTTTATGATATAGTCTGGGGTTACATTCAATTTGTATTAACTACATTTATCATTGTTTTGTGTTACTTTAATATTATCATATGTATGTATCTGTTTATGTATATGTATGTGTGTATATATATGTGTATATATATATGTATGTATATATGTATGTATATATATATGTATGTATATGTGTATGTGTATATATGTATTTATATATTTTTTTTTTTTTTTTGTCCTTTACTTTTTAGTTTTCTGATCTCATACACCTGATTACCCGTATGTTGATATCGAAATTAATTAGTCCACTAATTGCTTATTTATGATGGGAGTGGTTTGGAGTATTTTTATGTGTGAGCACACTAATTGTGATTATCACTTTGCCCTGAGGAAGACCATTGCGGTTGAAACATGTTGGCTTTTTAATTTTGATATTGACAATACCACAATAAAGGCTTTTTAACGTTTACCTTCTCCACCTGAATTCTTTTTGAGTGCCTGGGACCTGTGATTTTTTTTGGCACTTTTAAATACGTTTTTGTTTTTTTTTAGAATAATTGTAGCTTACATAAATGTAGCTTACAAAGGTGAAGCAAAACAAATATGAATAATATTTGGATCGTCCCTCATTTTTTCCCTTATTTTCTTAAAGAATAAACACTTATTTTCTACAAGAATAAACATGATAACATATTATTAATTCATATAAATAATTTAAGCAATTAAAACCTGATAACATATTATTAATTCATAGAAATAATTTAAGCATTTAAAACCTTTTTTTAAAAAACTTGAACTTCAATACTATTAAACTGACTTTAAAATCTCAAGGAGTTTATAAGTTAAAAAGGGTAAAATGTCACAGTGCATGTTAAATGCCTAAATGAACTTGTGTTAACAATATAATTAGAACTAACAATATAATTCGATTTTTTTTTAATGAACAATTCCTGTATAAAATGGGACAGCAACCTTTATAGCAAACATTTTTAAATCGTCCACAGCTGAGCAACGTGCGAGGCAGGTTGAGCATGCGAAGTGAATGTGCTGCACAAAGTCATTTTCAGAGGCAATGAAAATAAAAAAAACCCTGGATAGCCTAGATTAGGCCCAGACTCTGTTCCTAAGTATATAATAATTATAATTACCCCACAGTAACAAATTTTAACCGATTAATCGCCTATTTTCGTTTGCTGCATGTATTTTATTTTATTTTATTTTATTTTATTTTTTTATTTTATTTTATTTATTTTATTTTATTTATTTATTTTTTTTAAAACATGCTAAAAAAATTAATTAAGTTTGTGAGAGGAAAAAAATATATAAGTCATGTGGAAGTTGCATTTTATTAAATTCAGAAATAATAACGGCTGGCCTAATAATGTAATAATGTGCCAAAAGGATATTTTTAGTTCCCTTCACTTTACAACAAATCCTTTTAATTTAATAAATTTATCAGAACAGAACGATAATTACAAATATATAATTCTAATGGATAAATAAAATTGCAGTATATAATAATATAGATGAATAATAAAATATATAAAAATAAATGAATAATAATATAAAGCGAACCATAAGGTAAGGTTGGGCTCTCATTCGGGAGAAATCCAAACGTTTCCATATTCGTGATGTTGCCTATTTCAAGCTTAACTATTATTAATTAGGAAAAATAGGCTTTGTAGTTCACGCGTGTTTCAGTATCGACGAAAAAAAAAAAAAAAAAAATCATAATTAACAAAAATATGCCAAAGTGGACCGCTGCTCGTGCTGAATGGCACGGTGAACGGCTACTGTTTCCAATGAATGTGCGCGAGGCACCAACGCGATCAAACAGCTGAAACAGAAAATACTCAAGTTTTGGTCACACAGTAAAGGCATAATTAAAAAATTGCAAAGTGTCAGCAGTTTGAAAAATCAAGAATAATAACAGAATTAATAATAATTATTGCTAAATGCTGGACCGTTCTCATTTTGATCTGCAAATGGAACCTTAAGGATTTTTTTTTTAAACCAAGAATGAACCGAAATGAAAACATTTAGCTTTTTATCCATATATATAGGCCTTATATTTAATGACTGTTTAATAATAATAGCAAGCATAAGATCCTTTGTGTAAAGTCAAGTTTCTTTTAATTTTTGATGAGTACACTATAGCCTAAGACTATCCTACATTTTGAAATTAACTCACTGTACATTTTTTTAATGGTTTTTAAAGATGTTACAATGTTATATCATAATGTTATTGTTGTTTTACCTCCTCCTTTTATCTCATTTTACAATTACATTCAGTTCGCAATCCGTCCCTTTGCGCCACCTGGTGGTAGTTTCGCGAATGAATTTAACACGCAGCTGACTTGCGGCGGTACGCGCGGCGGTAGTACCCATTTTGGTTGTCTACCATCTGTAACTTAACAAAGGAAAACCTCACATTTCTGAGATTGCTGTGTAGATCTTGTGTTATGCACAGAATATTAGTAAGATGAGAAGTGAGAGTCCTCCTCTTCCTCACCTCGACAGGTCCTGCTGTCGTCCTGCAGCGTGTAACCCCGCGGACAGGAACACGCATAGCTGCCCTCCGTATTCTTACAGATGAAGTTACAGGGCTTCGGGGACAAACCGCATTCATCCAAATCTGACAAACATTCACACAATTATCACAAGGAATATCCAACTTTAATGCTCCTATACCTCACATGGATTTGAATGAGTGAGGGTGCTGAGTGTTACTGGCGCACCGACGCATGCGGTTCCTGCGGCAGAGGCGATGTATCCTAGCTTACAGTGGCATCTGTAAGAGCCCATGATGTTGATACAGACACCGTTGGCACAAACACCTGGAATCAGCTTACACTCATTTATATCTGTGGGCAGACAAAGAGCTTTACTGACAACTAAAGTCTTAAAAGATAATCTCACATGCTGTGATAACAGGGATTTCTGACAAATGAAGCACACATGGAACTGACTGAATGAAGTGCTACACACATATACGCCCTGTTTCTCTGCTTCCGCCGCTGTCCCATAATAAAATCAGAGATCAAAGAATGTCTCCTATTTTTTAGGTCTAGGACTTTTTTCTCTGCTTCCGCCGCTGTCCCATAATAAAATCAGAGATCAAAGAATGTCTCCTATTTTTTAGGTCTAGGTTTGAGAGTCTTTAAAGCTGCAGTCCACATGTTTTGCCTCTTTGTCGGGCATCTCTGTTTTGAAGCAATTGCAGTTATTATCTTCACTACGTGGGTTGTGCTCTGGCTCGGCTCCAGTGCAGTTGAATCTTGATGTTTTGAGGAGTATGTGGCTGTCAGTCACCGCCCCAGTGTGGCTACTGTACTTACAGTAGTAATCACAGATTTCTGCTTGGAAGTTTAACCCAAATAAGAATTTTCCCCCCGGATATTGTCATCTGTAAGTCACTGAGCAACTGAGGAAAAAAAAACATTACAATAAATCACGCTACCAATGGTGATTAAATATAATAATTGCTTAGCTCATATCACATAAAACCATGCAAATTATTATTATCATACTTTGTTCTCAAATTGTCAATATTAAAAACATCAGCTGTGACTACGTGTACAGGTGCTAGTCATACAATAAGAATATCATCAAAAAGTTGATTTATTTCACTAATTTCATTCAAAAGGTGAAACTTGTATATTATATTTATTCATTACACACAGACTGATATATTTCAAATGTTTATTTCTTTTAATTTTGATGATTTAACTGACAACTAAGGAAAATCCCAAATTCAGTATCTCAGAAAATTGAATATTACTTAAGACCAATACAAAGAAAGGATTTTTAGAAATCTGGCCAAGAAAAGTATGTGAAAAGTATGAGCAATGTACAGCACTCAATACTTAGTTGGGGCTCCTTTTGTTGAATTACTGCAGCAACGGCGTGGCATGGAGTGGATCAGTTGTGGCACTTCAGGTGTTATGAGAGCCCAGGTTGCTCTGATACTCAGTCTTTCTGCATTCTTGGGTCTGGCATATCACATCTTCCTCTCACTACCCCACAGATTTTCTATGGGGTTAAGGTCAGGCGATTTTTTGCTGGCCAATTAAGAACAGGGATACCATGGTCCTTAAACCAGGTACTGGTAGCTTTGGCACTGTGTGCAGGTGCCAAGTCCTGTTGGAAAATGAAATCTGCATCTCCATAAAGTTGGTCAGCAGCAGGAAGCATGAAGTGATACGGCTGCGTTGACCTTGGACCTCAGAAAACACAGTGGATCAACACCAGCAGATCATGGCACCCCAAACCATCACTGACTGTGGAAACTTTAACTGGTCAAGTCATTGTGTGCCTCTCCTCTCTTCCCCTTGAGACTTGGACCCCTGTAGGCCTAAATTTACTTTCATCAGAGCACTAACTTTGGACCACTCAGCAGCAGTCCAGTCCTTTTTTGAAGCGAGACGCTTCTGACGCTGTCTGTTGTTCAAGAGTGTCTTGACACAAGGAATGCTCAGCTGAAAACCCATGTCTTGCATACGTCTGTGTGTAGTGGTTCTTGAAGCACTGACTCCAGCTGCAGTCCACTCTTTGTGAATCTCCCCCACATGGAATGGGTTTTGTTTCACAATCCTCTTGCGGTTATCCCTATTGCTTGTACACATCTTTTCCTTCCCTTCGCCTCTCTATTAATTTGGACACAGAGCTCTGTGAACAGCCAGTCTCTTTTGCAATGACCTTTTGTGTCTTGCCCTCCTTGTGCAAGGTGTCAATGGTCGTCTTTTGGTCAACTGTCAAGTCAGAAGTCTTCCCCATGGTTGTGTAGCCTACAGAACTAGACTGAGAGACCATTTAAAGGCCTTTGCAGGTGTTTTGAGTTAATTACTGATTAGAGTGTGGCACCAGATGTGTTCAATATTGAACCTTTTCACAATATTCTAATTTTCTGAGATACTGAATTTGGGATTTTCCTTAGTTGTCAGTTATAATCATCAAAACTAAAAGAAATAAACATTTGAAATATATCAGTCTGTGTGTAATGAATGAATATAATATACAAGTTTCACTTTTTGAATGGAATTAGTGAAATAAATCAACTTTTTGATGATATTCTAATTATATGACCAGCACCTGTACATTAGCATTACCTATAGTTTTCAATTTCTGTACTGTCTAATCTCTAATTGTCATACCATTTCATATAAACAAATTGTTCTTTTAAACGCAAAAAGCAAATTATGGTTCTTTAGAACTGGTTCTCTTTGAAATCCAATCCGCCATCAAAATGATAAATGTAATTATTCCAGCTGCTGTGAGAAAAGGCTGTAAATGATCCGCCATGCGATATAGCTGGGACTCCTTCTTTAGGTTTACAGATGTGATGTAATGATGCAAAGACGCACGGTGGCAAGCTTGTATTTCCCGCAGAAACCTACCACTACCACTCAAATGAGAAAACATTATTACAAGCTCTGTTGTGAATCGGGCTAAGGTAAGGAGATAATTTTGAACACTGGCTGGTTATGTACTTTCTCATAATTTGATTTTGGATAATTCGCAACCAAAAACAATTAAATAAACCAAACTGCAGTTTTGAATAAACTATTGGTAAGGCTGGTCATGAGTGTGATTTTCAGTGTCTGCACCTGTTCCATCAGTGGTGTAGCCGTGGCCATATGGACAGAGTTTCCTGTAGCTGGCAGTGGCAGGAGGTGGGCAGAGCTCACACGGGTCCCTCCACCCACGGCCTCCATTACAGCAGCACTGAGACCTGCTGACAGGAACACCACTGCTGGACCACATCTGACACATGCTGTGCATAACCTCCGTGAAACAAAAGCCTTTCCTGTAATCTGAGAGCAAAACATCACAACACTCATCGATTCACATTACAATGCACAAAAACAGGACAGCCAGTCCCCAGGAAAAGGCCAAGGCATTTAATTTCTTGTCAATATCACACACCGCTAGTTGACATACAGTATGGTCAGCTTTACATTTAGAGTCGAGAAAGAGGTTTTACCAAGACATTGTGTGCCTGTAGAGTCAGCTTTGAACCCAACGCCACATTCACATGTGTAGCTGCCCACAGTGTTGACACATCGACCACTCTCACAAACCCCAGGCCGGGTCAAGCATTCATTTTCATCTGTAAAAAGGAAATATAATTACAGAGGTAAATGAGCATGGATAAAAGAGACATTCTGTTCCATTCTAGTGTGTTCAATATATTTGTTGGATGTATTGGTGATTTCAATGTGTGTACCCAACCCTGGTATTCCTACATCTACTAACCAACCCCACAATTCCCACTAACAATTTTAAAGGGGTCATATGATGAGATTTCAAGTTTTCCTTTCTCTTTGGAGTGTTCCAAGCCCTTGGTGCATAAGGAAGATAAAGTTGCAAAGACTAAAGTTTTAAACCCAAAGAGATATTCTTTTATAAAAGTTAAGACTTGTCCACGTCCTCCTAAAACGCCTCGTATAAACACGCCCCCACATGTCTACGTCACAATGTGGGAAGTTTTGCATAACACCGCCCAAATGTTCATGCATAGAAAGAAGGCGTAACCTTTGATTGTCGCAGTTGCCGCAGGTGCCATGTTTCGTTGTGAAAGCGAAAATACTTAGTTTGGTCTTCCAAAAGAGGACACGACTAGAAATCAGTGGTTAAGTTGTATTTACAACACTGTTCCAGAACAGTTCAACCCAAATATTCAGATGTGTGCAGCACATTTTATGGAAGACTGTTTCCTGATCCTGGGAGAGTTTACTACAATGCCGGCGCTTCTGTCTCACAGTCTGTAAGTGTTTACATATGTAAAGGTGTTTAATAAAATTTGTCACCGATGATTCATACACAAGTTTTGAGCAGTGTAGAGCAGCGGTTCTCAATTCCAGTCCTCGCGCCCCCTGCTCTGCACATTTTGTATGTTTCTCTTATGGCTTCAGAAGTTTGTTCTATTTGAACGTAAGTGCCCTGCAAAGTGTACATCACAGGTTATTCTACCATAATTCCAGTTCGAAGTGAACTTATATGTTCCATTCAAAGTGCATTGAAGTGTGCGAGACGTGAATTTAAATTGTATTTATTTACAGAGGTATATGATGTCACACTTTTCCGTGTGTAGATGTTGCGCAGCGCAAATCTATAAACAAATGTTCCGAAGTGAAGTAAACTTCAACAGATTTCCTCTGCTCAGGGAGTAGGGAGCAATGAACATTTTGTTTGGGTATTGTATATGGGAACACATTTCATGTATGGAGCTCACTTCTAATGAGCTGATTATCTGAATCAGGTGCAGAGCTGGGGGGTGCAAGGACTGGAATTGAGAACCACTGGTGTAGAGTAGCGCTTGTTTTTTGTCGTTTCTCTTATCAAAAATGCAGACATGAAAGAGAGTTATGCTACACCACCTGTCACAATTTTTGATGGATTGACCTTTGACTTTTTGGCCCCCCACCCTCTGGTACGCACCAGCTGCTTTATAATATATCATGTTTAGCTGTTGTACCGCGGATGCGCTATGACATACCTTTGCGGTATATCATGAAATAAGATAGTGGTTATGTCGTCTATTACGGAAGACATATGTTTTCTATGCGTGACCATCTGGCGTCAGCTGTCCTCAGGGTGATAGACAAATGTTGCCTGTGTGTGAGCATCCGGTGAGAGGCGAACTTAGGGTGAAAGATTTTATGGTCTGTTCTGACATCCGGGGGGTTTGTCTCATCTGGGGCCTGTATGTCTGGTTGCATTCTAAGCCAGGGGATTTTTGCTTCCTCTCTCTCACTCTATGGTGATGTGAGAAAGATATTGGTTTTAAGGTCATAATAAATAAACAATTTTAAACAGCTTGTGAGAGCAGATCACACATATAATCTGTTGGCTGTATAAAAGAATTTAAATATGTAACTTAGTATAGTATAATAGTGAAAGTGAAAGTGACGTGACATACAGCCATGTATGGTGACCCATACTCGGAATTTGTGCTCTACTTTTAACCCATTTATGGGTAAGTGGGCAGCCATTTATGCTGTGGCGCCCAGGCAGTTGGGGGTTCGGTGACTTGCTCAAGGGCACCTCAGTCGTGGTATTGAAGGTGGAGAGAGCGCTGTACATTCACTCCCCCCACCTACAATTCCTGCCGGCCCGAGGCTTGAACTCACAACCCTTGGATTGCAAGTCCAACACTCTAACCGTTAGGCCACGACTTCCCCCATATAGTGCATTCAGGCTAACACATTTTTTGACCTAACATGTTCCCTGGGAATCAAACCCATAACCTTTTGTGCTGCTAACGCAATGCTCTACCACTGAGCCACAGGAACACTATCCATATCAGCTATTATTTAAATATATGAAAAACCATATTATATTCTTTATTTAAAACAATATATTTAACTGACAGTATATGTCAACGTGTTTACCATATATTCAGTTGTTTGCTCTTTAAACTTTTCTCTTCTAGTGCTTTTTACATAGTGCTTTTCATTTACTGTAAGATCTCTTTACAGTAGTGTAATAAAAGTAAACTTTTCTAAAAAAGTTTATTGCTGTATTTTACTGTATCTGCATCCCTCTATTTATGTCGTATACTGTAAGAGTCATTGACTACCATTCCTATTTCCCAAAAGGAGGTTTTCGTAACAGTGTTTTGAAATGATCTCACTAGTGTTCTCAAGTGAAGTAGTTTGTGTATTTGGCAGGTTTTTGTATCATCTGTGGCCAAAGTTTGAGTATGACAAAAGATAACGTGTTTTTGAGTATTACCGAATTTGAAAGTTATTTTTAATGTGACGATATTTGTTCATCCTTCATAGGTTGCCCACATGTATAGAACTAAAAGTTTCATAATGCTGGAAAGCAAACAATTATTTAAAGATAAAAAATATATTATCATCTACCACTAGTAGATGACCGCAGAGAAGTACTAATAGGCCATTTCCATTCCATAATATATATATATTTTTGTATCCATTAAATTATATTTAGACATTATGAATGACAGTAATAAAAGTACATTTTATCAGATGTAATATATTTATTACATTTGTAAGACGTCTGCTAAAGATCTGAGAATCATCTGCTGTGTACTCAAACGTCTCAGAAGCAGTTTTACATGCATTCTAATAAATGTCTATTTGACATCTGACAGTAAACATCTTAGAGACATATTGCAGATGAGCACTCTTAAAAATGGTCAGTATCTGGTGTGACCACCATTTGCCTCACTCAGTGCAACACATCTTCGCATAGAGTTGATCAGGTTGTTGACTGTGGCCTGTGGAATGTAGGTCCACTCCTCTTCAATGGCTGTGTAAAGTTGCTGGAAATGGGCAGGAACTGGAACACGCTGTCGTATACGCCAATCCAGAGCATCCTAAACACATGTCTGGTGAGTATGCTGGCCATGCATGAACTGGGATGTTTTTAGCTTCCAGGAATTGTGTACAGGGCAGGAACTGGAACAATCTTTCTTATACATGAAGTGATGGTCGTGGATGAATGGCACAACAATGGGCCTCAGGATCTCATCACGGTATCTCTGTGCATTCAAAATGTCATCAATAAAATGGACCTGTGTTCGTTGTCCATAACATACTCCTGTCCACACCATAACCCCACCGCCACCATGGGCCACTTGATCCACACCGATGACATCAGCAAACCTCTCACCCACACCATGCTATACATGCTGTCTGCAATCTGCCCTGTACAGTGAAAACCGGGATTCATCTGTGAAGAGAACACCTCTCCAATGTGCCAGACACCATCGAATGTGAGCATTTGCCGACTCAAGACGGTTACTGCAGTCAGGTCGAGACCCTGATAAGGACGACGAGCATGCAGATGAGCTTCCCTGAGACTGTTTCTGACAGTTTGTGCAGAGATTCTTTGGTTATGCAAACCGATTGTTGCAGCAGCTGTCCGGGTGGCTGGTCTCAGACGATCTTGGAGATGAAGATGCTGGATGTGGAGGTCCTGGGCTGGTGTGGTTACACGTGGTCTGCGGTTGTGAGGCCGGTTGGATGTACTGCCAAATTCTCTGAAATGCCTTTGGAGACGGCTTATGGTAGAGAAATGAACATCACGGGTTAATGCTCTGGTGGACATTCGTGCAGTAGGTATGGTGGTTGTTTGTTCATTCAAAACTTGCGACATCTGTGGCATTGTGCTGTGTGATAAAACTGCACATTTTAGAGTGGCCTTTTATTGAGGCCAGCCCACGGCACACCTGTGCAATAATCATGCTGTCTAATCAGCATCTTGATATGCCACACCTGTGAGGTGGATGGATTATCTCGGCAAAGGAGAAGACAGCTAACACAGATTTAGACAGATTTGTGAAAAATATTTGAGAGAAACAGGCCTTTTGTGTACATAGAAAAAGTCTCAGATCTTTGAGCTCAGCTCATTAAAAATAGGGGCAAAAACAAAAGTGTTGCTTTTATAATTTTGAAGGAAGAGTGCAGGACATGAGAGATGGCATCTTCAGTAGATCTGTTCAGGCAAACTGAAGAGGGTCCAAAGTATCAGGGATGAAGGACCAAATGTTGTTCTTTATAAGTTTCTCAAAGACCTTCATGACTGTTGACATGAGGGCAACTGGATGATCGTCATTCAGGCAAGAGGGGTTATTATTCTTAGGCACAGGGACGATGACAGATTTTTTTAAAGGAGGTGGGAACCACTGAGGTAGCAAGGGACTCATTAAAAATAGATGTAAACAAACCAGTGAGCTGATCAGCACAGGACCTCAGAACACAGCCAGAAATCCCATCAGGACCTGCTGCTTTCCTAATCTTCACTCGCTTTAGGGCCATCCGAACCTCGTCCTCCGACACGGTGTTCACATGATTATCACTGCTCTGATTGTGAACCTCAGTGATGTCAATTTTCCACCTACACAACCTGTTGAAGAAGAGCCACCTCATGAAATATTGCAAGCTTGATGGAAGCTATTGCAAGCTATTGCAAGCTTGATGGAACGTGTGAATACTCTAAAAGGTCAAGTAAATACGCAATGAATTTCAGACTAGATGCCAGACTGTGGAAGATCGCCTGCAGTATCGCATAAGACGCGAATGTGAACGAAGCGATAGAAAAATAGAAGTGTCTGTGCAAGACCTGGGCCAATCAATGATAGACTGCCTGAAAAGATGAGATGTGCAGATTTAAAACTAGCTGAAGGCTCTGGTTCCGCCCATGTCTACTACCATATCATCTAGATCCAGTGCTGTCATTTCGAAATCTCAGGATAAAACTTATGATGTACCACAACACCAAATAACTTGGTCAGGAAACTCAAGTTCAGCATATAATCCTCCAGTCAAGTTAGATTTCCCATGCTTTGGGGATGAACAAGATGAAGATCCCATTGTCTTCATAGAACACTGCGAGGAATATTTTGCTGTGTGCCCACTTAATGACTCCATGCAACTGGCTGCCCTTACATCAGTGCTGAAGAGGACTGCCAAGGACTGGTGGCAAGCGGAGAAAATAAATGTGCATGGATGGAGACAATTTAAAGAGCTATTTCTTTGTTCAACTCTTAGTGAGGATTATGATATGACAGCACGTAAACTGTTGGAGAGAAAGCAAGGGGTAAGGGAAAGCATAAGAGACTTTGCATTTCCTTGTCGTGTACTGTGTCTAAGATGGAAACGGGAGATGTCTGAAAAAGATATAGTACAGGCCATTCTTCGAAACTGCAATTCCTGATTAGCAAGTTTGTTACGAGGTACAGTCGCCAATGTAAGTGAGCTGGTCAGAATAGGCACTCAAATTGAGCGAGACTTTGATGAAGAAAAAAGGTATTGGAATCAAGGGAATGCAGTTGAGCAAAGGAAGAAATTGCTCAATGACCGTGAGCTCCAAGCAAATGCATGTGCCAGTAAACACAAGAGTTGTGCAGTTAGTGTTAAAAGCCGAGCAAACCATATTCAACACAGTTAACATCCCGATCATACTTCGTGGTAGATTCTGTTCTGCAATGGTGGATACCGGAAGCACTTTGACGCTCATGCATAAATCTCTGTGGAAGCAATTAAGTAAGGGTGAACCATGTGATCCAAGCGAACGCCACGTTTTCATGCTAGCCAATGGCCAGAGGCATGAAGCTGTAGGAAAAGTGCAGTGGCAGTGTCAAATCCAAGGTCAAGGGGTGGCACTGACAATATTCATTTTGAGGAACAGAGATTTGTCCGTGCCAATTATCCTTGGTGTGGATTTTTTGGTGAAGACGGGAGTTGTGCTAGATTTTTAAAAAAGCCCACTAGCTTTTTTATAGACTTACAGCCACAAATGACCTGGCTGATCATGTGTTTCCATTTCTGAGGCTGGACTCCATATCCTCAGAATCAGTCCTACACTCCATTCAACAGGTTGGATGGAAAGCTGAAACTACTCAGCCATACAAGGTGGAGTTGGAAGGTCTTTTATTCAACTGGCCCGCCGTATGCTCACAAGACATTGGACACATTAATGAGGTAAAAAACCTCATCATAACTACTGATGAGGTGCCAGTGAGGAAGAAGGCATATAGACTGTCCAAAGATAAACAACAATTCGTAGATGCTGAGGTCTAAGACCTCTTACACAAGAAAATTATACAACCATCAGTTTCACCATGGGCATCTCCAGTGGTAGCTGTAACAAAAAAGGATGGGAGCTTAATATTATGCATTGATTATCGTAACCTCAATGCTAAGACTCATCTGTATGCATACCCAATGCCTCAGATTCAAGAAATCTTGGAGTTGCTACATGGAGCTGCCATATTTTCCACAATAGATCTTAAGAGTGGATACTGGCAGACAGAAATGGAAGCTGATAGCGTACAAAAAACTGCATTTGTGATGTCTGCCTTCCATTTGGCCTGAAAAATGCAGCTACATTTCAAAGGTTAATGGAGCATGTCCTTAAGGGGGTAAGAGAAAAGTGCTGCCTATTATACATTGATTACATAATTGTATACTCAAGAAGCGAGGAAGAACACCGTGAACATATCAACCAGGTGTTACAATGCTTACATGATGCAGGGCTCATGCTCAATCTGGCTAAGTGTAATTTCATGCAACATACCATTGCTTTTCTGGGTCACATTGTATCCACGGAGGGAGTCAAGATGGTTCCAGCCAAGGTGGCAGCAACTAATGCATTCCCCACCCCTCAGTCCCTAAAAGATGTTAAATGTTCTTTAGGGTTGACAGTCTGGTATCACCGGTTCATTCCTAATTTATCAGAAAAGGCAGCTCCCTTGCATGCCTCGAAGCAGAACAAAGCCACATGGACCTGGACCGAAGAGTGTCAAGATTAATTTGATACTATCAAACAAAGTTTAACTCAAGCATCTGTGTTAATGCCACCTGATTTCAGCAAGCTATTTAGACTACAGACACATGCAAGTGAGATTGAACTGGGTGCGGTGTTGACTCAAGAAATGGAGGAAGGAGAGCGGATCTTTGCTTATGCATCAAGATTATTACCAGGGGCAGAGAAGGCATATTCTGTGTCTGAAAAAGAGTGTTTGGTGGTAGTGTGGGCCATTGAAAAATGGAGACCGTATCCAGAAGGGAGGCCATTTGAGGTTGTTATGGATCATGCAGCCCTAACATGGGTTTTCCAACATCTCAAACCATCATCAAGACTTACACGTTGGACCATTCGGTTACAAGGATATGAATTTAAAGTTAAATATCGTAAAGCCCAATGCAATGTCGTTCCCGATTTACTGTCTAGAATACCAGAGCATGCTACAGCGGACATGATTGCAGTAATCAAAACCCCACAGTCTACATTTTTTAGATTAACTTACCTATTGATGTTTCCAACATTGCTGCGGCACAACAGAATGATACAGAGATTCAGGAGCTGATTGCAGAGACAAAGTCCCAACCGGATCAAGACCCTTTACGATTGCACTAAATTGTGGAAAATGGTCTATTGTTTCAAAGTATGCCGGATAAACAAATAGGTAATAAACTTCAATTAATTATCCCTTCCTGTTTGCAAAAAGATTTCTTGTGTTATGCTCATGACAATCCACTTGACAGTCATCTGGGAAGACTCAAAACCCTCCTCAGACTCCTGGAAGTAGCTTTTTGGCCAAGCATAATGTCTGACATCTGGAAACATTGTAAAGAATGTTTGACATGCCAGAGATACAAACCTTTCCCTAAGAGTGCCATGCAAAATTAACATTTTATTGGTCATTGTTGATTATTGCTCAAAGTGGGTGGAATTGTTCCCATTAAAACAAAGCTAAAGCACCCTAAATTGCTAAGATCCTGGTTGAAGAAATCTTTACTAGATGGGGGACCCCTGCTTTTCTTGTCTCAGATCGAGGGGTTCAGTTCACCTCCAATCTACTCAACCTTATATGTAAGCAGTGGAGAGTAGTACAGAAACTCACAACCCACTCTGGGAGTGCCCAGACAAACTTGACAGAGCGCATCAACAGAACATTAAAGACTATGATGGCATCTTATGTTGCTTATCAACATCAACAATGGGACCGATGGCTCGCTGAGTTCAGATTTGCCATTAATACAGCTTGGCAAGAAAGAACTGGATATACTCCAGCAGAGATAGCCCTAGGAAGAAAACTCAAAGGTCCCTTGGGTAGATTTGTTAGGTTTAGTAGCACTCAAGATCCTAATGACATTATTTACCCAAATTTGGACTGACACCATAACCTCATCCATCTAGTCAAAGAGAATGTGGAACGAGCCCAGGCTAAACAGCAATGCTACAGTTATCGCAAGCAAACCCAGTATCAGGTGGGAGATATGGTCTGGGTACGGGCTCATCCATTGTCCAGAGCAGACGAAGGGATCATGGCCAAATTGTCTAGTAAGTGGAAAGATCCAGCCAGAATTAATAAGTGTTTAGGACCTGTCAATTACTCTTTTGATGACAATCCCATGAATGTAGGTACATGCCATGTTCAGAACCTTAAGCCTTGTCATGGTCTAGCCAAGTCTACCAGCAATGGAGGAGGTATGTAACAGTCTTAGAGACTGCTAACATGTTTTCCCTGTACTTTCTCTTCCCGGCCATTAAGGGGGCGCTGGTGAGCTATAGGTATCTAGGAAAATAACTCTGTATAGAAAAAGAGGATGTCAGTCATGTTATGGAGAGGTAGGAATGGGCTACATGATATTGACTCACATGTTGTTTCATGGGACACTTCTGTTTATTGCCCAGAATGAGTGAGTAATGCTTTGTTTCTTGTTTCTGTGATTTCATTTGTTGTATATTTGTTCAGAATGTTTGCTTATACTTTGTATTGTTTGTTGTAAAGGGGCCTCAGGTCATTTGCCTACTGTTTGGTGGCTTAGCATGAGGCGCTAATCCCACATGGTAAGGCCTGTTTAAAGAGCAACATGGAGCCTTCAGTGTTTTTATTCATGAATGAAAAGGCCATGGCATATAGGAGCTGCAAAAGCATCTACCCGTGTAAATTACGATTTTTGGATGGCATTTCATAAGGATTATATATTTGTATTTTTTTTGTTTGTTTTTTGGAGAAACAGCATGAACTGTGCAGTGATTTTTTATTTTTTTTGCAAGCCTTCATGGTTGTGCATTTTGGATGTGTTTTTGGCCTACACTTCTGTGGACTATGACTATATGGACTATGACTATATGTAACATTGCTCTACATCAACATCTTTCAGATAAGAATTACTGTTTTTTTTTTTTTTTGAGATTATGTCTTGTGATATTTTTCATTTCTGATTTGTAAGCCATTCAATCTGGTGTTACTCTCATTCAAAATAATATGTCTTTAAGCCTTTTTGATTTTCCAGTTTGGTTGTGTTTCTTTTGCTTGAAGGTGAAAACTAATTTATAAAGTCTGGTTGAACAAACATTGAACCCTCCATAAAATAGATTTATAGCCTAAACTTTTGCATGTCAGAGTGTTGGTTATACCGTGTCCCAACCGGACATGACTGGACGCGATAAAAGGTGCTTTTCCATATAGTTTTTGTCCTAACCACCCGTGACAGCTACAAGCGACAGCGGATTCTATTTCCGAAACAGTTTCTATTTTCTGCGACATCGCAACTGAAACAACATACAAACTATGACAGTAATAATCACATCTGGTGGCCCAAGAGGTCTCAATTCTGGAGGTCCTGGCTACAGAAGCCGTTCCTCATCTTCTCGACCATTCCTTTAGCACCTTGAACACTACAGACCCTCAGCTTGTGAGCACACTTACTGATCTGATGGAATAGGTTCTAACCCATGCACTCCTGTATTCTCTGTAGCTTCCCTGGTCCTGACTGGTTTGTTGGACACTCTGGTTCTAACCAGTTCCCTGAAACCTCCTCCTTCACTGGTTCCATCCAGCCTCCTAGGTTTAGTCTAGTTCCCTAAGATCTGAATCAATCCTTTGGTTCTGTCTGAAGCAACATCACCCTAGTTCAATTCATCTCAGGGTATAGGTTGGTTTACTTATCTTCTGCATTGGTCCTGTGATTTTTCTTTGTTCTAGAGAATTTTTGTTTTGTTCCATTAATGATGCAGTTAGATCCTCACCTCAACTACCTCCTTGTGTCTGTACCAACCTGTGACAATGCGAGGCTTTCAAAGCTAGTTCAATTTAAAATGGGTATGAATGATAAAAACATACAGACTCACTATCATTTGTAAATTAAACATATTTTTTTCCATCAGTGTGTTTGTAAACATGAACAGCAATGCAGATCAGTTAAATTAGATTTTAAAAACAGATTTTACCTTGACACATGTCGTCATTCATCCTGCGGATCATCCCGGCTGGACAAACACACATGAACGTGCCAATTAAGTTGTTACACTCCATTCCTCTGGAGTCACAGTTGTGAAGATCATTTGCACACTCGTCTACATCTGAACACAAGGGAGCTCAGTGCTATTAGTATACTTATAGCACACTTGTATAAACTTCTTTTTTGTAAGGGTTTACATGAATCATCCCAGACAGCAACATACAGTAGGTGGCCATCCAAAATGGTGGTTCTACCGCCGCTCGTACCGCCGCCGCGGCGTCGGCAAAGTGCATTTGCAGCTTTTGACCGCTGAGTGGCGCTTTAATCACAAGTTTTCAAACAAGCGCATCAAAGCACATTTTCGCAATTAGACGTCAGCTTTGCCTCACCGATGTGTTATATTTGACTGCAGTCGGGGAAAATGAAAGAAAAAATATTTAATATTCACAGATGAAAGTTTAGTCCTTATATGTAAGATATGTGCGTTTCTTAGAACGAATTCAAGCAGGATAAATGTCAAGCCTAAGAGCCTGTGCTTATATTTTCTCTACACCATATTTTAGATTTAACACATTTAAATAGTGTGCAGTATTATTTATATAATTATGAATTATGTGTTATATTATTCAAAAGAAATTGTGGTTTACTTTGCATTGGAGAATTAAAAGTGGTAACATAGTGAGCTAGGCTTGCGTGTTTTATAAATTATTTTCTTTATTTTAGTAATACGGGAGGCACTGAATAATTTTGCTCCCACTATTTAGGCCTAATTAAAACAAGAAACGAATAAATTAAACCTGCACGATTTAACTAAATCATTGAAACTCTAAACAATGGACTGATTAATAAAACGTCCTCATGATTAAACTCAAGTTCTCGAAAAACACAGGATGTAAAAAAAAGAGCTTAATTGACAACTTCAGTCTTCTTTACTTGCTTTCATGTAATTTAAGTATAAAAAAAAAAAAAATAATAATAAATAAACAAATAAATACATTGAAGCCGCATTTAAATGCAGGTTTGTATAATATTCCAAATATCAGTGCAAGGTTTGCTCAGCGCGCATGTTGCTGAGTGCACATGCAGCATTTATTCTTATTTGTCTACATTTTATCTTAATTACAAATCTTGTTTGGTTTTCTTTTGGATAATTGCGTGTAAAAAAAAATAATATTTGCTTTGTAATGCATATGCAAAATGTGAATTGTTATTCATATTCAAGTGTTTGTGCGAAAATTATTACGCGTGCATGACAGGGAGGCGCCCTCTCGGTCACGTGATTTTTTTCCTGATAATGAAATAACTGAAAATCTGGGTGTCTCGCATACATGAGAAATATATCTACAGAAAGCTTGACATGTCTTTTAAATGAATCAATTCAGAATGAAAGCATTATGTAATCTGTGAAGGTGCATTTCTCTCTAAATGCGCGTCCATGTGGAGAGAGCCAGCACTGTGAATTTCATCTTGCAGCCGACAAGAAATCATTTGTTTATTAATAAATAATTAAAATGTCTTCTTTTTTCACAATTATTGGGCTGCCTGTGCTTTGTGGCAAACTTAATGCATGTGCTTGAGCGCGGAATATATTAAGGCTCATTATGGAGTATAGATGTAAATTTAATATAAACCTGCGATTAGTTGAATAATGACAAATGAAGGACTAGTAACTAGAAAAATCTTACGTGGGAGGCAGATCTATTAAACACCCTGTAGACATCACTGTTAAAATTTTTAAAGCTTTTTATACGCGTTTGCATAAATTCTTCTTTCAGTACGGTCTGTAATGGAGAGATGTCTTAACATTGATTTTACCTCTGAAACACAAAAATGAAAATTGAAATAAAATTGATATTTTATGTTTTGAGAATGGCCAGCCCTTCTCTGCAGATATTGTCCTTCTGGTTTGTGCATTGTAAATCACATAAGGTCTACAAAATATATAAAAAACTCTTGTGTTTTTTGTCACGTCTGTAAAAATAAATAAATAAAAAAAAAAAGCCTATTACACATGTTCATAAACGGATACTTTACTGATGTCTGGACTCTTTTTGGTATTTAGAAAAACTTCAATATATTGTTCATGAATAGGCTACATTCTGTGAAAAATTTATATTTCACACTCTAAAAAATATTGTATGGACGCAACAAAATAAAACGGCCGACGCTCCACTCAGGGCTCGTAGTTGTGATTGGGCTCAACCCTCCCCGCGCATTTGAGACACACTGCCGAGCAGAGTATGAGCGGAGCGGAGTGATTCTGACTGGAGCGAGGAGATTTTTTTTTTAAAAGTCGGAGCGTCGTGGTTTTCACTCGCTCCAGCACCGCTCCATCACGAGTACAATTCATGCCAACAGCCCGTAATATAACTGCATATTTAGCAAGAATTCACATGATAAACATATTTAGCTATAGCTTGATACACATAATCTCTCCGATCAGAAGATTATAATGACGGCAATAGTCGAGCGTTGCAGGCTAGTTCTCAAGGAGTTTATCTTCCTTTTACTGATTATTTTCGGGTTAAAGCATGATTTAAACAGATACAGCACATTCACACGTAATCGCTGTCGCAATAATGCATTCAAACAAATGTAATTTTACAGTGCTGCTTCGTCTGTAACTGATTTTGAAATCTGTAAGAAATGCATCGATCTGTAGATAAAATAACTTACGAAAATGTACTGTTATATTCATCACAAACAAAATTTGCACAGCAGAATGCAACAATTATACCTTTTAATGCTGACAATGTTATTAGTTTGGCGTTTGGTAGGAAAAAAAGTATGCACACAATAGCCTAATTTCCTTTGAAACTCTCCTGTAATTTATTTATTTATTTATTATTTTATTTTTATAGGCTACGTTATGAACATAACATTTCAGCTTTATCCACGGAGCGAGTACGGATCAGAGAATAGTGAACACGGAGCGGAGTGATTATTAAATGCTAGGAGCGTGGAGGGAAATTGTTGCTGCTCCACTCTCACATACTCTGCTGCCGAGTGAGAGATGTTTCGCCCTACGAAATGAACAAGACCGTCCGGTGTAGACACGCTTAGACGGTGTCTGCTATATTTGCAAATAATTGATATAAGAAATAAAAATAAATACATAACCTAAACCAGCGGCATAACGAGATGAAAATATAGACTAGAAAATATATTTAGACTTGCTCTGTCCTGCGTCCATGATACTGACTCACTGCGGAGCTGGCAGTTTTAATCTGAACAGCTCTTAACGCCGAGGTGGATGGTTAGATGCATGATGGCTAGTATTAGTAATCGGATTTTTTGTGAAAAAAAATCGGGGATTTAAAAAAAAAAAAAAAATGGGGATTTTTTAGGCCATCGCCCAGCCCTAATGCAACAGTTTTTTTTTTTTTTTTTGTTTTTTTTAAGGCAACTTCCTCTGAAATTAAGTTATAATAACTAATAAACTTTATTGCGCTATACAGTAGTCAACATCTGAAGTGGATCAAACCTTTCTTTAAAGTTGGTTAAAAAACGTCCTAAAAACCTGTTTCTGCAAGTATGAGATAAAACCCTCATAAGACATTGTGTATATGAAAGACCAAGAGATTCACACCTTTATCTCGACCCCCACAAGCTATACAGAACTACCCCCAAAAACCCAGCCCCCTCCAGCTGAACTGAATTCGGTCTGATTTTTGGCTGTGAGGAACGCTGTGTTGTCATGTTACTGGGTTGAAACATGCCTTCACTCACAGCAGCCCTGCTCTTTTTATTCATTATTTTCTCGCAGCCCATATTATTATTATCACTAGACCATAATAATACAAATATCAATTGATAATTAATCATTATTTTTGAGAAAATCGTAGACGTTTGTGAACGTAGACGTTTGAGGCAGGCTTTAAGACCAAGCGGAATCCTCTGCAGCTGCTCCCGCTTCACAGCGAGCGTGAGCACTATTGACCCAGCTTCACCGTCCACGGTTTGATTTCATAAAATCAGTTTGAGGCGAATACAACTTATTGATCATGAGCCTAACATTTAGCAAGGCGGGAAAACATTCAGTCTACCTGAAGAAAGACATATTTCATTGAGCTAATGCTGTTAAAAATGCATCATAGAAATGTTTCATAGACCTTCAGTTGTTATGCTTTAAAATCCAACGGATAGGCCTGTATTATTGTACATTACAAATATTTGGATCGTCCCTTATTTTCTTAAAGAGTAAATACTTATTTTCTTCAAGAATAAACATTATAAATAAAGAATAAAAGAAAGATACCTCTATTAGTCCTTATTTGCCATTTTCTGAAGTTAATTTGCAACTCTAATGATGATGTGACTCCCCTGACAGTGGCACGTTCCTCAAAAAAATAAAATAAAAATAAAATAAAACCTTGTTAGAGCTATGTGAGCGATTAATTGTTTTAAAAAAGAAAAAAAAAGTGTGTGCTTGGTTTCTGAAATGGAAAACGAATACAGCTTGTAAAAAATGATATGATGAAAAGAAATAATTTAAGCAATTAAATCCTTTTTTTAAAAATACCATATTCAACTTGAATTTCAATACTATTAAACTGACTTTTAAAATCTTAAGGAGTTTATAAGTTTGAAACGGTAAAATGTCACAGTGCATGTTAAATAGTCTAAATGAACTTGTATCTCTTATATAGTATCTGAAGACGTTGATTGCATCTTAGCATAAAACTAACAATATATTTTAACTTTTTTTTAATGAAAAATTCCTGTATATAATATGTGACAGCAACCTTTATATCAAACATTCTGAAATCGTCCACAGCTGAGCATCGCGGGAGGTAGCTTGAGCGCGCGGATGGTGAATGTCAGATGCATGGAAAAATAAAGCTGGATAAAATTATAGCTACACGAAACTTTGTAAATATTTACAGCATAGCTTAGATTAGGCCCATACTCTGTTCCTAAGTATATAATGTAAATTTGTTAACCCACAATAACACATTTTAACCGATTAATCACCTGTTTTCGTTTGCTGCATTTTTTTAAACACGTTAAAAAATAAATTACATTTGTGAGAGTTGCATTTTATTACATTCAGAAATAATAATGGCAGGGCTAATAATGCTATAGGCTAATGTACCAACAGGATATTTTTAGTTCCCTTCACTTTACAACAAACCTTTTAAATTTAACAAATTTATCAGAACACAACCAGAATTACAAATATATAATTCTAATGGATAAATATAATTGCAGTATATAATAATATAGGCTTATAAACAAAACAAAAATAATAATTAAAATAATTTAAAGCGATACATAAGGTAAGGTTGGGCTTATCTCTCTCATTCGGGACAAATCCAAACATGTTTCCCATTTGAAGCTAAACTCTTATTCATTAGGTAAAATAGGCTTTGGATTTCACACATGTTTCAGTATCGACAGAAAAAAAATCATAATGAGTAAAAATATGCCAAAGTGGCCCGCTGCTCGCGCCGCATGGCTCGTGAACGACTGCTGTTTCCAATGAATATATGCGCGTGAGCCACCAGCGCGATCAAAGTCACAATTCACATTTTTTGGTCACACAGTAAAGGCATAATTTAAAAATGCAAAGTGTTAGCAGTTTGACAAAATCAAGAATAATAACAGAGTGAATAAGAATTATTTGTAAATGCTGGACCGTTCTCATTTCGCTCTGCAAATGGAACCTGAAGATTATTATTATTTTTTTAACCAAGAATGAACCGAAATTAAATCATTTACTAATTATAACGGAAATGTAACATTTACTAATACAAAATACAAAACATTTACTAATATAAAACTTTTAATCTGTATATAAGGTCTTTCTTAAAATTTTTGATGAGTAGACTGTAGCCTAAGACTATCCTATTTTTTAATGGCTTTTAAGGATGTTATGTATGTATATTTATGTAATTGTTGTTTTAGTGTAACGTCTTCCTTTCATTTTACAATTACATTCAGTTCGCAATCCGTCCCTTTGCGCCACCTGGCGGTAGTTTTTGCGAATGATTTTAACACGCGACTGATTTGCAGTTAACGCCGCGTCCCTGCGGCGGCAGTACGCGCGGCGGTATTACCCCATTTTGGATGTCTACCTACTGTAGTGTTGGCCCAGATCAGGCCCACATCTGGCCCGTGTGAGATCCATGCAGGCCAGATGTGCGCCAGATCTGGGCTGAAACTGCTTGCTGTCTGGGATGTCTACTACAATCACTTAGGGTTGGAAAGTTTCACTCCAAACAAATGATTATTGATGAGTTGTACCCTGACACATGCGTCCATCCTCTCGCAGTGTGTATCCAGATGGACAGCTGCATTCATAAGCCCCGAAAGTGTTAATGCAGCGAAATGCACAGAGCAGAGGATTCTGACTGCACTCATTCACATCTGGACAATCAGCAATGACACACAATCAGTCAAAGACAGACACAACAACACATCCGGTATGAAAAGTCCCTCAGTCTATATAACAATGTTTGACTATTCAATGATTTACTTATTAGCAACATAAATGGCATGTATTTGAATCATCATCATTTGAGGGGTTGTCACAGCAAATACTGAAATTGATATTTAATTTGATTAATTACTTAGCATATAATGTAATTAATCTGGGTAATTGTCAACTATGTCAAATATAGACAGAAGAGAACATTTATTTCTAAATCTAATGGCATCATGCATGTCAATTTTGTCAACTAACCTTCACAGCTCATCATTGGTCCAGGCTCAAACCCCTCCTCACACAGACACTCAAATCCTCCAATCACATTTGAGCACGTGCCATTTTCCACAGGGGTTCCCAAAGAACACTCATCAATATCTGCACACACACGAATGCTGTTAGCTAAACAAGTCAAAAATTCAAACTCTCAATAAACAGTCAACTGGCTGATAATAAGATGATGGCCCAGCTGAGATACAGTTTCTAATGGATCAGCAAGTTCTGCCCATTCAATCCATGTCTAATTCACCTGATCTGCAAGTGGGGCAAACCAGAATACCCAGAGGAAACCTACATCAACAAGAACCATGGATTAGCAAAATGTCAAGATAATACCACTGGGAAAGATATCTACATAATCTCAGCCAATTTGCAGCCAAAGTGACTAGAAGTTATTAAAGTTTCAACGAGAGTTGCTGATTTTCTCCATCAATGTTTTGTGGTGGTTATGGGGCAACATTCTACAAAATATTGTCTTGTATTCTGAAAAATAATCCACAGTGTAATTCCAACAGTACATCTACACAGAGACAAAGACCCGACAATGAAACACTAAGAGAACTGAACTTAAGTACACGTAATAATCAGACACACACCTGAACATAATGAAATCAAATGAGTAACAATGACAACAAACAAGGAGCAGAAAACAGTGCAATACAGAGACAGAGTGGTGTGAAAAATACATTCAATGATGAATAATGAAACAAAACTTATTTTAAAGTAAGTTTTAGAAATGGTTTTGCTAAAAGTTCTCTTACCATTACAATGTGTTCTTGTGTAGTCAAGCATGTAGCCTGTGGGACACTCGCAGCGGGAAAGAGCCATCTGTGTTGATGCAGCGGGGGCCATTCACACAGATCTCTGGAATTCTCCACACATTTCGTTTAAGTCTGAAAAACACACAGTGATCCAGCACGGTCAGTCTGTAACAGCAGGGGTGTCAAACTGAATGCCTGGAGGGCCAGAGCCCTTCAGTAGTTTAAATTCAACCCTAATAAAACACGCCTGATCCAAACAGCTTTATATTTTTGTGCACTCTGGGTTTAATATTTTATGTCTCCTCAACAGACAACTTGGGTGTTTTAATTATCAGAATATATAGAAATATTATTACATTATTTTACATTATTATTATTATTTAATTGTTTATTTTACAATCTCTAGAACACATCAACTCTTCACAGTTTTTCTTTTAAATTTCAGCTACTCCAGCAACTCCAATAAATTTCACAGTCTCAGCATTAAAACCCATTATAACACAGCCAACAAGTACAATATTGTCTTTACCCACACGTGTGTTCCCAGCACCAGGAATGATCCCATGGCCAAATGGACAAGATCTGAAATGCAGCTGTAAACAAAAAAAAAAACAAACACAAACACACATGACATGAAACAATGAGACGGATTTTGGAGCAATGTTTGTGGTGGTGTAAACTGATCATGAAGGAGAGGAGAGCTCTGGTACACATCCTGTTCTTTTAGGGGCACAGCTCACAGGGGTCGCCCCAGCCCTCTTTGGCCATGATGCTACAGCAGCACTTGGCTTTGCTGGTGTTAAATGCCTGTGGGACAGAGCACTTGCCGCTCTCAAAGCGTGTGAAACAGAAGCTCTCTCTAGTGTCTAACACAAAAAACAGTCAGTGAGTATTATATAAGGAATGACAATGTTTAGTTTGAAGACATATTTCATATTTGTTAATACTCTTGTGTGTAGAACTACTACTTACACACTTTTAGAAACAATGTGAGCCTGGTACAAAAAGTGTTTTTGGTCTATGGTTATTGGCTTGGTGACACGCTGCCAAGACTGCAATGACTGTCTCCACCCACTTTAAGCTTCGAAAATGCTCTTCAGAAACCTACGGTGGTGACGTCACGGTCACTACTCCATTGTGTTTTACAGTCTATGATTGAATCATGCTTGAATCCCTACTGAAGCCTAATTGGTTAACGTTTGTAGATCTGCACAAACCTATGGCAATTCAACCTGTAAAAATGGGCAGGGCCAACTGCCTATATGTAAAGCACGGTAGTAAAGCACGGTAGTAACTGGAGAGTTTCCTGTTGAAATGGTCTCTAACATTGTGTTTGAATCATGCTTGGGGAACGATATACCCATAGCACTGTGCTATAAAAGTGCAGAACAGAACCGTCCTCCAAGCCCACTCTAGGGGCCATCACACGGGCCCTAAAGAACAATAGGCTAACTAGTCAAGACGTCTAGGACCACTTACTAGATGTGCAATACAATTAAGCAGACCAAGATGCCTGCCTGAAGGTCTAGGGACATCCAGGTTATAACAACCAACAACCAGCCAGCTGCCTCAACAAACCAAGTCATTTTTTTCTTTCTTCCTACAGATTGGCCAGCAAGTCAAGTCAAGTCGACCTTTATTTATATAGCGCTTTAAACAAAAAGATGTGCGTCAAAGCAAAACTGAACAACAGTAATTAGGAAAACAGTGTGTCAATAATGCAAAATGACAGTTAAAGGCAGTTCATCATTGAATTCAGTGATGTCATCATGCAGCTCAGTTCAGTTTAAATAGTATCTGTGCAATAATTTGCAATCAAGTCAACGATATTGCTGTAAATGAAGTGTCCCCTTGGGAGAAACCAGGCTCAGTCGGGAGGCCAGTTCTCCTCTGACCAGACGAAACCAGCAGTTCAATTCCAGGCTGCAGCAAAGTCAGATTGTGCAGAAGAATCATCTGTTTCCTATGGTCTTGTCCCGGTGGTCGTCTGAGACCAGGTCTTTACAGGGGATCTGTCTCTGGGGCTCTAGTTGTCCTGATCTCCGCTGTCTTTCAGGGCTGTAGAGGTCCTTTCTAGGTGCTGATCCAACATCTGGGCTGGATACGTTCTGGATCCGGGTGACTGCAGTGACCCTCTGACTTGGATACAGACTGGATCTGGTGGCTATGGTGACCTTGGTAATAAGAGAGAAACAGACTAATATGAGCGTAGATGCCATTCTTCTAACGATGTAGCAAGTACATCGGGTGTTATGGGAAGTGTTCCGGTTCCGGTTTACCTAATTAATGCAGCCTAAAAAATCCTTTAAACGGATTTTGTATATTAGAAGTGTATTATTAGTGTGTTATGTGTAAGCCATGTTAAAGAGATGGGTCTTTAATCTAGATTTTAAACTGCAAGAGTGTGTCTGCCTCCCGAACAATGTTAGGTAGGTTATTCCAGAGTTTTGGGCGCTAAATAGAAGAGAGGATCTTCCGCCCGCAGTTGACTTTGATATTCTAGGTATTATCAAATTGCCAGAGTTTTGAGAACGCAGCGGACGTGGAGGACTATAATGTAACAACAGAGACTCGTTCAAATACTGAGGTGCTAAACCATTCAGGGCTTTATAAGTAATAATGTCAAGATTTTAAAATCTATACGATGTTTGATAGGGAGTCCAGTGCCGTGTTGTTGACAGGACCGGGCCTTAATATGATGCATACTTCCTGGTTCTAGTAAGAACTCTAGCTTCTGCATTTTGGACCAGCTGGAGTTTGTTTACTAAGCGTGCGAACAACCACCCCAATAGAGCATTACAATAGTCATAACCTTGATTCTTAAACGCATGGAATAAATAAGGGTCTGCATTTGACATTGAGAGCACAGGTCATAATTTAGATATATTTTTGAGATGGAAAAATGCAGTTTTAATAAATGCTTAGAAATGTGGCTTTCTAAGGAAAGGTTGCTATCAAACAGCACACCTAGGTTCCTAACTGATGACGAAGAATTGACAGAGCAGAGCCATCAAATCTTAGACATCGTTCTACCGTAGGTCATTACATGCAGAGCTTTTAGGTCCTATCATTAACACCTCCTGTCTGTTTTTCAGAATTTAGTCTAGCAATAAGAAATTACTCGTGCATCCAGTTTTTTTATCCCTCGACCTATGCATTCCTATTTTAGTTTTTCAAATTGGTATGTTTCACCCGGGGCACACAAAGAAATATAGAGCTGAGTATCCCCATCAGCATAACAGTGAAAGCTATAACACTGTGTTTCCTGATAATATTTCCCAGAGTTAACATGTAAAACCTTGAAGAGTAACGGCCCTAGTACTGAGCCTTGAGGTACTCCACATACTGCACTTGTTGAACGATATGAATACCCTCTTCATTCACTGCTACGAATTGATGGCGCGGTCATATAAGTACGATTTAAAACCCATGCTAATGCACTTCCATTAATGCCAACAAAGTGTTCTAGTCTATGCAAAAGAATAAGTGTGGTCAATAGTTGTCGAACGCAGCACTAAGATCCAATAGGACTAATAGAGAGATACAAACCACAATCAGATGATAATAGGCAGGTCCATTTTGTAACTCTAAGGAGAGCAGTCTCAGTACTAATGATGCTCGGAGTCGAAATCCTGACTGACATCCTCACAGATGCCATTTTTGTCGTTAGATTGTGGCTTAGCAGAATAGCAACCATGTATACTCAGAGCATGGAAAGGGGTGCCCCCCTTATCCATCAGCTCTTGGAAAAGGACAATATTGTCAGTACTTCACAAGAGAATGGGATGGGCATAGAACTGTCTGTGTAGGAGTGCCTCTGGCCTCTGAATATTGTTGGCTCCTGCAAAAGGGAGCTGCAAAAGGTCTCCCAGGTCAAGGGGTGTGCGTCTCGGCAAAGTTAGGCTCCATAACTTGGGTTAGGATGCTGGCAGGTAACCTCTTGCTTTTTCCTCAGTGTGAGAGTGGCCAGGGTGCTGTGTGGACGGCATGCAGGGTAGCAGTCGGGGAACCATGACTTGCATGGAGCCAGAGACAGTCTGAATGGGAGGACTGTAAGCGGTAAGCCAGATCTTCATTATCTAGTTTTTGGTGCAAACTTCATATAAAGGCGAAAACTGTAAATTCTACTTCTTGTTACAAGTATAGTAGCAATCCATCACGTCTACTCACAAAAAGGCTTCGTTTTCGGTAAGCGAATTCTTTAGCATATCCCAAAACCTC